>NC_043758.1:2655078-2792578 GCF_902148845.1 Salarias fasciatus
TCAATATGATGGTGTGCCAGTGTTGGTGATGTTGTAACTTTTTTGTGGCGCTGTTGTGGTACTGTTGAGACATTGTCATGTTTGGTCAGTGTGATGTTTAGGTGTGAGTTTATGGCAGTGAAGCAGCATTATTGTGGCACTGTGGTGATGTCTTTGCGTCACTGTTGTATGGTTGTTGTTACATTCTAATGGGGTCATTTTAATCAGGCCACAGTGTTATGAGGTGCTTGTGATGTGACCTGATGAGATATGGCGTTTTAATGTGGGTATTTTGTTGTTGTTGTGACAGTGTGATGTGATGTTGTTGTGACGTTGTCATTTTATTTTGTGATCTTTGTGATGTGATGTGGTCACTGACGTTATGTTACTGTGATATCGAGTCATTGTGACGATGCTGTGATGGTGTTGTGACGCTGTTGTGATGCTGTTGTGACGCTGTTGTGACGGTGTTGTGATGCTGTTGTGACGGTGTTGTGATGCTGTTGTGACGGTGTTGTGATGCTGTTGTCGCGCATTGTCTCGATGCTTATGTAACCCTCGGTGTCTCTGGCAGGGAAACGCGCCCCTCGAGATGTTGTACTTCCCATCTGATGGTCGAATTGACAAGATGTTTTTCCCGTACTACGGAAAGAAAGCTCACGTGAGTCCAAACGACAACACTCTGGTTCCTGACCCGGTTTTTGTTCCAACCCGAGTGTAGTCCTGACCCAGTTTTTGGTCCTCCCCCTTGTGAGTCCTGCCCGTTTTGTTGTCCTGGCCCTGATTTAATCCGGACTCTGGTATAGCCCTGTCCTGGTCTGTCCCTTTTCTGGTCTGACCTTGTCTTTGTGTGTTTCTATCCTGGTTTGACTTGTCTCCGTCTCACCCTGTCCTGGTGTAACCCTGCTCTGACCTAACCCTGTCTTGGTCTGACCCCGTCTTTGTCTGTCCCTGTCTTTGTCCATCCCCATCTACCTCGGACACTGTCCTTGTTTGTCACTATCTTGGTCTGACCCTGGTCTTGTCTGTCCCTATCTTGTTTTGACCTGTCCTTGTCTCACCCTGTCCTGGTGGAACCCTGCCCTGGACTGACTCTATCTTGGTCTGACACTGTCCTGATCTGACCTTGTCCTTGAATGATCTTGGTCTGACCTATCCTGGTGTAGGCCTGCTCTGGTCTGACCCTGTCTTTGTCTGTCCCAATCCGTGTCTGACCCTATCCTGGCCTGACCCTGTTGTGGTCTGTCCCTGTCTGGATCTGACCCTGGCCTTGTCTGACCTTGTTGTGGTCTGTCCCTATCCTGGTCTGACCCTGGCCTTGTCTGGCCCTGTCCTGGTCTGACCCTGTTGTGGTCTATTCCTGTCCTCATCTGTCCTTGTCCTGGGCTGACCCTGTTGTGGTCTATTCCTGTCCTCATCTGTCCCTGTCCTGGGCTGACCCTGTTGTGGTCTATCCCTGTCCTGGTCTGACCCTGTCCTGGTCTGTCTCTCCAGCCGGACTACGTGCAGCCACTGGTTGCCGTCAAGCTGCTTCTGACAAAAGAAGACTACAACGTGGAGCAGACGGTGGAGTGTAAACTTGAGGGATCAGACCTACGAAATAATGACGACCGGGACAAGTCTTTGGGTCGAGTCATCTTCCGGGTCAAAGTGTTCCAGTAATCCCGGGAACCGTGACCCTGAACACTGCCAACTGAGTTCACTGCCAAATGGAATGAAAATGGACGCCATTTACCCAGACCTGACCTGATCCTGCATGTCTGGTGACACTGCCAAACCCCTCACACCTCGTCCCGGTCCTTAACTGGTCCTGGTCCGCAACTGGTCCTGGTCCACAGCTGATTCTGGTCTACAACTGGTCCTAGTTCATAGTTGCACAGCAGATCCCAGTTCATTATTAGTTCTGGTCAAAGACCTGATCCTGCTTCAGATGTGATGTATGTCCAGACCTCATACTGGTCCAGACCTGGATCACACCTGACTCTGCGCTGGAGACCATTTGTAAGTGGTTCTGGTTTGGATCTGGTTTTTCTGGGCTCAGGTGTGGAACTCTGTAGACCAGTAGCAGTTTCTGGTTCTGTGGACCTGGTTCAGACAGTTGGAGCAGATCAGCTGAAGCATGTGAGAAAGCAGAACTGTGACTTCCTGTTTGTAGACGTTGTTAGGACAATAAAAGATGTTAATCCCGGTAGGAAAAAAATCTCTATGAGCCATTGCGGGTAATCAGATTACTCTGCTCCCCACCACATGTTGTACAGTTTTTAAGGTGAATGTGGTTGTTTTCACTGTCGTGTGACTCTCCATCAACCCCTCTCCCCGATGAGTATACCACCCGGACTGAAGGGGGCACTGCAGAGCCCTCACCCGGACTGAAGGGGGCGCTGCAGAACTCACTGGACTGGTGTCTCCTCATAAAGCTGTCCCAGACCGTCCCAACTCAGACTGCAGTCCTGCTCCTGGTCCCCAGCCGGGTCCTGATAGTGGTCTTGATCCTGTTGTGAACCTGGTACTTTTTATGGATATGGTCCTCATCCTGGTTCTATACCTGGTCCTGATCCTTGTGCTGGTCTTGACCAAGGCCTGGGCTTGATCCTTGCACTGGTCTGGACCCAGGTCCTGGTCCTCTGTTGTTTCTCACGCCACGTGTCACTTCCTGTCAAAGTCAAAGCTGCTCATCAAATAAAGAGTCACCGAGAATCTGAACGTCTTTTCACTCCAGAAACAGTCTCCAGACAGACTTCCATCCAACGACCGTACTGAAAGAAAACTAGCTGGTGTGTGCTAATCCCGACCCTAATCCTAATCCCAGGCTCTCCGCTAATCCTAATCCTAATCCCAAGGCCTCTGCTCAACCTAGTCCTAATCCCCTGGTCTGTGCTAAACCTAATCCTAATCCTGATCCCCTGGTTCATCCATCCATTTCTACACTGTTTAATCCTGATCAGGCTCACGAGGCGTTGGTGCCAATCCCAGCTGACGATGGACTAGGACCCCATACATCCTGTACAGGTGAGGACTGGAGGACAGGGACACCTGGACAGGTGTCCCTATTACAGGACAAACGGGGACAGCCAACCACACACACACACACTCATGCCATGTCAGAGTACCCCCCCCCTTCCTGTCTGTGTCCGTCCCCGCTCCTTGTCTCCCTCACCTCAAGCTTCCTATCAGCCGATCGCGTCCCCCCCCCCCCCCCCACTTCCTGCCGTATCATTTTTATCTATTCAATAGTTTAAAACTCAGTTCAGTTTTAAAATGAAACGGTTCAGTTCAAACTTTAAAATTTAGAACTGAGTTCACAGTTCCAAGGTGTTTTTCTATCTTTCGTCTCGATATGCTGCTAAGCCAGGACGTCCAGCTCCATCTGGGAGGCGAAGACACCGGAGCCTCTACCACTGGGATCTGGGCGGTAGAGGATCTGTTCCGGCTCGCCATCGCCGTGTCTTTAGATGTTTTAATCACCCGCTCTTACCTTGAAAGGCTCGCCGGGCGCTTCAGGTCAATATGCCGCTTCAGGTTCCTGAAAAAGGCAAAACTTCAACAAACAGGTCTGATTCTTCAAACCTGGAACATCACTGACTGGCTTCCAAAAATCCAGCTCATGTATTTTAATATGAAAGCTCCAAAAGATTGATCAAAAATGTGCAGAGCGTACACTCCAGCCTGCAGCGGGCTGGACGACCCCCGTCCTCCTGAGATCAGCCCAAACCAAGACTCACCTGGTCCAATCAGGACAGGCCGGCTGAACCAAAACTCCAAGGAGTGTCTGAAACGCACTAAATTAACATTCGCCTAACTAAAATAGAATAACTGAATATATGAATACTGATTGGGAGTTCTTCCTCCTTCATACAAATTAAGGCCCGTTTATTTAGGCGTGTTTTGACCGGTTCTTCACCTTTAAGGAAACCTGGAATTCTCTGAAACAAAGTTGTGAAAGGAATACAGTACGTTCAGTTCCTGTTGGCCCAACGGTTGGCCCATCAGCTCTCGCTGGGCGTCCCTGTGGAAACGCTGTACCAGCTCCCAGAGGGGACTAGAGTAGAGGCCATCAGCAGAAACGTGGCATCGCCTGCATGTGTGAGGGAAATAGCAGGACTTTTATTTTGAAAAGACCACAGGAAGCAGGTCACCCACGACTTTTTTACAACCTCGTTTGTTCATTCGTTGGGGGGGATTTTGCTCTGAGCGATGTGGGCGAGCTCCCAGAATGCAGTCTGTGAAGGAGAACGACAGGAAAGAGAAAATGCTAAATGCTGCGGCTCAAAGGGACCTGACTGTCGGCTTCACCATATGGTCTCATGGCGCCCCCTTGTAGCTGCAAGGAGGAACAGTGAATCAAATTAAAATATATTAAATCCTATTAAGCCGTTTAACTAAATTCCCCCTGACTATGAAACCATTTAGTGGTTCATTCATTCATTCATTCATTCATTCATTCACAGTTCCACAGTCTGAGCCCTTGACCTTCATCAGCTCTCAGTCCCATCCAGATCCAGTCCTCTGGTACCCATCAGGTCCTGGTTCTTCATCAGATCCTAAGCTACCATCAGGACCGGCCTCTCAGTCCCCATCAGGTCCTGGTTGTTGGACCAAAACTAGGTCCAGAACCGAAACAAAAATTTCCAAACTAGTGATGTGGTTCCACATCTGGATCCAGACCCAGACTGAGCAAACTGACAATGATCCAAATCAGTTTCTAGAACTAGCAAACTGATCCATTGTTTACATCTGGATCTGTAATGGATCCAGCTCCAGATGTGGATCCTCCTTGAAGTGGACTCCACAGACCCTCAGCAGATGGATCGACCTTGTGGCCCTCAGGCCTCGCTGGCGCTGCTGTTCCTGTTCAGCTCTCGAATTCCCAGCAGGATCTGCTTCATGTGGCCCACTTTGGTCACTCCCAGGTCCTGTGCAGAGACCACAACAAAACCACAACCAGACTGGAATGAGACCACAATGAGTAGACCCTCCAAACCAGGAACCACCGTCCCTCCATCCACCATCAATCAAATACCTCCAGCCCCCCCACCGCCACCCCCACCGGTACCTTCAGGTCTCTCCTCTCCAGGTGAATCAGTTCAGCTCCTCGGATGTCGTGTCCAACAAAGATTTCTTTATACTCAGTGAGACAAAGTCTGTCCAACCAGAGTCCAACTTCCTCTGTTCCCCACTGATGGACTGAGAGAGACAGAGACAGAAACAGTCAGAGACAGAGAGAGAGTGAGACAGACAGAGGGATAAAGGGACAGTTACCTGGTATGGACAGAGTTGCAGACGTCTCTTTGTTCTTGTTGTTTTTGTCTTTCGTGAACTTTGGAACGAGACGAAACTTTGCACTTCGACTGCGCTTCGAGAAATCAGCCAGAGGACCCTGAAGAGACAAGAAGACAGACAGAAAGACACAGAGAGACCGACCAAGGTTTGTAGTTGAGTCTGCCTGTCCCCCACTGTTTCTGTGTCTGCCGGTCTCTGCTCTGGATACAGTTTAGTGGTGACGACCTAACAGCAGTTCTGCTCAGCATCCAGGAGGTTCTGTCTTTACTGTGGAAACACTCCCCATAAAAGTACCAGCTCCCAGAGGGGATGAGAGTAGAGACCATCAGCAGAAACATGGCATCGTGTGCATGTGTGAGGGAAATAGCAGGACTTTTATTTTGAAAAAAAAAAAAAAAAGCACAGGAACAGTGAATCAAATTAAACTATATTAAATTCTATTAAGCCGTTCAACTAAATTCCCTCTGACTATGAAACCATTCAGTGGTTCATTCATTCATTCATTCATTCATTCATTCATTCACAGTTCCACAGTCTGAGCCCTTGACCTTCATCAGCTCTCAGTCCCAACCAGATCCAGTCTTCTGGTACCCGTCACGTCCCGGTTCTTCATCAGATCCTGGGTCACCATCAGGACTGGCGTCTCTGTCCCCATCAGGTCCTGGTTGTTGATTGGGTCCTGGGTCACCGTCTGGACCGGACTGTCAGTCCCTGACAGGTCCTGGTTGTTGACTGGGTCCTGGGTCACCATCAAGGCCGGCCTCTCAGTCCCTGACAGGTCCTGGTTGTTCACTGGATCCTGGGTCACTGTCAGGACCGGCCTCTCAGTCCCTGACAGGTGCTGGTTGTTCATCGGGTCCTGGGCCTCCAGCTGCTCTTCATGGGTCATGGTGTCTCTGATCCAGGTCAGGAAGTTGCCCAGTCTGGTGTAGACTCCGTACTTTCCCTTGGCGGCACACTTCTCGCCCCAGCTGACGACCCCGGTCAGGAACCAGGTCTCGCAGTAGTTCACCACGAAGGGACCGCCGCTGTCGCCGCTGCAGGAATCTTTGGTGCCGTCCAGGAACCCGGCACAGAACATGTTGTCTGTGATCACCTGCAAGATCAGGACCGGAACCACAGAGGTCAGAGGTCATCAGGACACAAACAGGAAGTGCTTATCTTATATTTCCTGTCAGATTTACGGTTGACCTTCCAGGATCATACCAAGACCTCGAGTAACACAAATATGTAAGCCTGCCTGAAAAAGGACCAGTAAGACCACCAGGCCCACAGGCCAAGCAGGACCATCAGAATCACAACAACCACCAGGACCCAGCTCTGGAGAAAGGCCTCCAGGCTCCCCTTGATTCAGCTATAGAACCAAACTCCTGGATCCAGACCTGTCCTGTGACCTCTGACCTCTCTCCACTCGTCACTGCTATTGAGCTGCTTGAGAAGGTTGATCTGATGAGGGTCGACCTTGATGGTCTGCAGTAGAGGCCCTGGTGATCTACATTAGATCCATGTGAAGTCTGCATTAGATCCACTTGGTGGTCTACATTTGAACCTCTGGTGGTCTGCATTAGATCTATCTAGCGGTCTACATTAGAGACCCTGGTGATCTACATCTACAGAGCCACCTGGTGGTCTACACTGGATCCACTTGGTCTACATTAGAGGCCTTGTTATGGTGCGTTCACACCGGACGCATTGCAAGCTTCACAGGCGTCACTGACACGTGTTCAAATCTACACACGACGCTTGCAACGCTCGCGACGCGCGGCAGCTCATTGGCGGGAGTGGGAGGAGCTTAAGTGCATCACAAAGAGGGACGTCTTCCCCAGAGTGCTCGTCTGTGATTGGATGACGCTCTGCGTTGACGCTTCCAAGTTCAATTTTCCCAACTTCAGGCGTTGACGCCTGCAACGCGTGACGCGTGTGACGTGCGTCGCCAATGCTCAAAAAGCTCGAAGAGCGACGCTCAAAAAGCGACTGACGCGCGTTAGGTCCGTTGAAGCTCGTCCACCCTAGACTTTGAACGTAAAAGCAACGACCGTGCAACGCGTCCGGTGTGAACACACCATTAGTCTACATTAGATCCACCTGTTGGTCTAGATTAGAGGCCCTCCGGTGGTCTGAGAGGACAGAAGCTGGACTGTGGCGCCCCCTGCTGGACTCACCTGCTCAGTGCTGGAGGTCCAGTCGCTGTGAGAGACCACTGGGACCGACACTCGTCTCAGGAAGCGTGAGGAGCGCCGAAGGTAGTGGGTGGAGCCCCAACCTGTCACCACGCCATAGTTCTGGTCCTGAACACACACACACAGTTACCCTCAGCAGGTAGGAGCTCAGGTGTGTGTCGGGCAGACACACCGGTGTCGCCGTCGGGCCTCGGAGTGCCAGCCTTGCGAGGAAGAGGAGGGTGATGTCGCTGTCGAAGGTGAAGGAGTGAAAATGAGGATGAAGATCTTCTGGATCTTTATGAGCTGCTCATCTTCATCAGGACGCTTCTTATCCAAATCACCTTGAGAGAGAGAGAGAGAGAGAGAGAGACAGAGACAGAGACAGAGACAGAGACAGAGAGAGAGAATCTGTCTTCCCCATCAACAATGGAGGAACACCTTCAGTTTGATGGTGGAGAAAGAGCAGCAGGCTGCAGGAGTGGAGGCCAGCAAGAGAAGAGGAAGAGCGACCTCAGTGAGAGCAGGAGGGGGAGAGGAGGCTGCTCCCTCTGAACTAGAAATGTCACTCACGTGTCGCACTGGTCCTGGGTCGCCCAGGTGGCGTCTGCCGTTTGGGCCCTGAACCCGTCTTCGTCCACCAGGTTACAAGCTTCAGTCAAAATGAACATATCCTCCATTTCTCTACCCCGTCCTCCTCCGCTGTCATCATTTCATTCTCTACTCCATCGTCTCGCCCTCTCACTCTATCATATAAACGTGAGGAGATGTGTACCTGTGGTGAGGGGCGTGGCCTATGGGTGAGGGGCGTGGCCTATGGGCCCTCAGAATATGAAACGTCCTGACTGAGAGTGTTTTCTGGCCTGGTAAACCAGCCCCGCCCACTCCACATTTGGATTGTGGAGCTGGGGTGGGTCTGGGGACGACGCAGTGATAAGAGAATGTGACAGAGCAGTGCTACTGACGAGCCAATCAGCGTTACTGCTTTTTGTTTTCACATTTCTTTGGCAAATTCCTGTGGGAAAACCGAAAGTGACGCCATCATTGAGCGTAGCTTCTTCCAAAACGCACATGGCAGAGATTACAGAGATGAACAACAACAGTCGGCTAAAAGCTGCAATAAGTAAAATTATAGCCAAAATACCAACTATTACAACAATCAAGCCAGAGCCGGAGCCTGCGCCTGGTGAGGTTCTCACAGGAAAGGAGGTTTTTGCATGTCTTTGCGTGTAGAGAAGTTAGAGCTAAAGAGCTAAAGCTAACCCTTAGAGACGTACTTGTTTTGAAGCGCTGATTGGCTGAAGTGCGCTGTCAGTCAAAGGAGTAACCGACGCCCCCTGCACCCCCAGACCCACCCCAGCTCCACAATCCAGATGTGGAGTGGGCGGGGCTGGTTTACAGGCTAAGTGTTTTCTGCTGCTGACTGATGACATTTTGGAATGAGAATAGGCCTTGAGAGCAGCAAACACACACACACACACACACACACACACACACACACACACACACACACACACACACACACACACACACACACACACACACACACACACACACACACACAGTAATAATGTTCGTAAGTAGTAATGTTGACCAATAGAAAGAGTCTGAAGCTGTTCTTTCTGCCAGCAGCCAGCAGGGGGAGCCCTCCATGATGTGGACATTTGGCCTCCACCTGTTTGATGGAGGGACGATAAGTCCTGAAAAAGTGGTCTGCCACAGCTCTGCTTCATGTGATCACCTGCCAGGGACTCCCCCCTCGTCTCTCCAGGTGTCCCCTCATGATTCGGGGCTCCAGGTACTGGGGGGGGGCCCTCGCTCCCACGATGTGTTCGCTGTCACCTCGGTCATCCTGGTGTTGATGTTGTCCGTCTCCATGATAATTTTGACCCTTTCAGAGTGAAGGAACCGCCACTGTTCCTGCTGCATGCCGCAGGGAAACATCACTGCACAGGAAACAGGACAGTCACTGACCTGGACACACCTGGACACACCTGGACAAACCGGGAAACACCGGACAACACCTGGAAACACCTTGTTCCGGCCGTCACCATATTGTCTCTCCACCCCCCCAAGTGTGTGTCTGTGTCCGAGTGTGGTTTTCCAGGTTGCTGCAGGAACCAGTCATCACTTCATCGCCTGCAGCTGGGGAGCCTGACCAGGGAGCAGCTCATCAGCCAATCCTGCGAAGCCCCTGAAGAGGTGAAAGCAGGACACTGACCGGGGCTGGCTGCCACCAGCAATGCTCACGTGCCTCCTGGAGTTAGTTGGGATTGTTGTTAGTTAGTGGGGCACTCAGTTCTCTATTTTTTGACATTCAGTACTGTATTTTGGTTTCAGGAATCTTCATTGTTTTCCCTTATTATTAGTTACCTTTTGGCCTTTGTGTTTGTGGTTTGACAGCTCGAGTTTAGAGTCTCTTTGTGTTCCCGTTTGTTCTTACTTTTGTTAATAAATAACTTTAATTTTCACTTAACTCCTCTGGCTTTTATGTGACAACAGCTGGACAAACCTGGGGCACCTGGAAACACCTGGAAACACCTAGAACCATGTAGAAAAATATAAGAACACCTGTAAACACCTGAGAACACCTGTAAACACTTGACAACACCTAGAACCATCTGGAAAATCTTGAGGACACCCAAGAACACTTGGAAACCCCTGGAAACACCTGAAAACACCTAGAACCAAACGGCAACACCTAGAACCACCTGGAAACATCTGACAACACCCAAGAACACCTGGAATCACTAGGAAACACCTGAGAATGTCAGAGAAGGTCTGACAACACCTCAAACCACCTGGAAACACCTGGAAACACGAGAATGCTGGAAACACCTGAACAGTGAATAGTGTACAGTTTTACAGTGTGTATTGTGTAGTGTACAGTGCGAAGTGTACAGCTGGTGGTGTACCTGCTGCAGAGCAGCTCCGTCCATCAGCCTCCAGTTTGTATCCGTCAGCACAGTCACACTGAACTCCGGCGCACCCCGGCAGGTCTCTGCAGTACTGCTGGCAGTCGCCATTCTTATAGACACACTCCAACACCTCTGAAACACAACACATGTTCCCCATGGTTACAACACAACACACAAACATGTTTTCATGGTTACAACACTTCTGCAGTCAACTGTTTACCTATCATTACCATTTTTTTACCTGTGCTTTTGTGTTTTGTTTTGTTTTGTTTGGGGATTTTTTTTTAATATACATATTGTATGTTGTTTACTCTTTGTTGATCTGTTCTTTGCCCATCATGCTCTCATTTACCTATTACCTAAACATTGTTACATTGTTTACTAGACATTGTAGTTTACCTGTTAATCAGGTATAGTTTCCATGGTGTTGTTAGCCTGTTGCACACAAACCATGACTAAAAAGGTGGTAAGCGGGGCGCTTTTTCCGTTGTTTAGGTGTCTACCAGATGTTGTTTACCTGTTATTTAGGTGTCTATCAGGTGTTGTTCTATTTCATCCCTACTGACCGCCAGAGGCTGTGCTTAAAGCACTGGAATGTTCCCTTCGCACATGCGCAGTTTGAGTACGTATACCAACAACGTCACTTGTGACCCCTGGGTGACCCAGGAATTACCTATAAATTCCTGGCGGGAAACTCGGTTTGGTTCCTTTTTTTCTTCTAGCGTTCTGTTCGAGCCTTGGAGAATCGGGACCTGCCTCTTTTGGCGATTTTTTGACTTGGTTGCTGGGAGCCTTGTGACTATCAAGTCGGAGCTGCGGATCGCCCTCCAAAGGCTGTGACCCTGATTCCCTCTCCTCCGCAACGCTTGGCTGTCGCGGTGACTGTCTCCGTGGTGAGATCTTCCGCCCTCCGAACTCCGGTAAGGTTGCGGATATTTTCGGGAGCGCACGAGGACACCGGGACGCCGATGTTCTGTTGGTCGATGCGGCCGCTGGCCGTGGGTGTCGGCCCGTGGGGAGCGCGTCTCCTCCGCTCAGGCGCGGCGTTGTGCTTCTTCCGCCTGGCTAGGTGGCTGGCGTGGCCGGTGGATCGGCCGCGTCGGGTTCCCCCGGTTGTTGGCCCCGCTGCGGCCCTGGGCCTGGGGGGAGTGTTGTGCTGAGCGCTACCTGCGAGGTTGCTACGCCGTTAATGGTGCTGCGGCGTTAGCGGGGCTATGCCGTGGCGGCGTGCGGTGCCGTTGTGGCAGTGGGACATTGTTAGCGGCTCTACGCTGTGGGCGGTATCTCCGCCGTTTATATTCTCCACTGTGGTGGCATCTCGTGTGAGTGCACGGTGTCTCCGTTGTGTCTCCGCTGCCGTGACTCTGTGCTGTTTACGTTGCGCCGGCTGTAGCGGGGCTTACCCTACTTGTGTACGCTGTTTGCGTGTACCCTTGTTGCGTTACGCCGGTTGCGGCAGTTATACGTTGCGGCGGCATCCCGCTGTAGCAGTATCCCGCTGTAGCAGTATCCCGCTGTAGCAGTATCCCGCTGTAGCAGTATCCCGCTGTAGCAGTGCCCTGTTTGTGTGCCTCGGCCGTAGCGGCGCTTCAGCATTTCACGGTGCCCCTGTGGCTGTCTCCGCCGGTTGCAGTGTCTCCGCTGAGGTAGCGTTGCGCTAGTTGCGTTTCGGCGCTCTAGTAGGCTGCTGTGTGGTGCCGTTCTGTTTTTGTCCAGCTTGTTGCTCGGCGTGTTGCTACTCCCGCGGGAGCTGCGCGGCGATCTTCTCCCGCTGCACCCACTTGGTTTGCCGTGTAGACGGCATACACCCTCTTCCCTCGGCTTACCGCACCACCGTCCCGGGCCCTGGTACTCCACGGGTGCCACTGCGTGGCAGTGGGGAGCAGGCCTCGGTTGACTGCTTTTTTCTTGTGGTGCTGCCCGGTTGCTAGCTGTCCTGCATTTGCTGTGCAGGCGGCGTCTGCCCCCTTCCCTCGGCTTACTGCGCTAGCGTTTCCTAGTCTGGGCGCCCGTACCTCCGACGGGCGCAGCTGTGGTTGCTGTGTAGGCGGCGTATTCCCCCCTTCCCTCAGCTTCCCTGCTGTCTATACCCTGACCAGCTGCGTGCGCGTGGTGTGACGGTCAGGCAGGAGGATGGAGAGCCGCCTGGTGGCCGCTCTCTCTGTTTTTCATTCTGCTCCTGGTTCTGGTTGTGCGAGATGGATGGCTCCCACCTGTGCGTTTCCTGTGGGGCCTTCCTGCAGGCAGATGATGGCCATGACCTCTGCCCCAGCTGTCTTGGCCCTGCTCACCTCCGGGATGCGTTGTCGGATAATCCGTGCCTTGACTGCAGCTATATGCCGTATGCTCAGCGGGCCGCCCGGCTGGCACAGGTCTCCCCTGCTGCTAAGGGTGGCCCAGGGCCCTCCTCTTCGGGACAGCTCCCTGCTGCTCAGTCGAGGCGCTCTAAGCGCCGTGGGGGCTCCGCCGCTGGGGCTCAGCCACCGGAGAAGCAGGCGAGGTCTGAACCGCACCTCGCCGCGGAGGTGGCACAGCTGCAGAGGGAGCTGGAGGAGATGTGGACGCTCCTGTGTGAGCTCTCCGGTGGAGGGCGCCAGGACGCCATCCACGCAGACAACATCGCCCCCCGAGGAGGACGTGATGTCCTTGGCAGCGTCTGCTTAGCATTTTTCGGAGGAGGTCTTTGAGCACGGGTCTGTGGGGTCTGAGCATGAGTCCCTCCGGTCATCGCAGGGCTCGGGTGACCAGTTCGGGGATGAGTCGATGCAGGCTGTTATGTGGGCCACGCTGGCTCAACTGCAGCTGGAGGTCCCGCAGCCGGCCCAGCCTGCCCCTGTTAGTGCCTTCTTCCAGCGCAGGCAGACCCTGTCCGCATTTGCCGTCCCTCCCTTGGAGGATTTCCTGAAGGACTTACACTCCTGCTGGAGGGATGGCACCGCCCCCTCCAGGTTGTTGGCGGACGGCTGGACGCTGGCGGCCATGCACGGGGTGACTGTGGATTGCCTGTATCGGATGCCTGAGGTAGAGCCAGCAATCGCGGCTCTCATCGTTTCCCCAGAGGAGTCCCTCCAGCCGGCGGTGAGGTGCCCCTGTCCGCAGTGTCGCATCACGGATGACCTCCTCACGAGGGCCTTTAACGCTGGGGCGCAGGTTAGCCGCACAGGCAATTCACTGGCTCACCTTATGCTGGCTCTCTCTGCCTCCCTGCAGGGAGGCCAGGTAGATGCCTCGGTGGTCGGGTTCTCCGACGCGGCGCTGCAGGCCTTTGCTCTCATCTCTAGGGAGCTGGGACGGATGATGTCCCTGCTGATTCAGGCGCAGCGCCAGGTGTGGTTGGCGCAGTACCTCTTGTCAGAGGTGTCCCGCAAGGCGCTCTGGGGGCTGGCGGTGGAGCCTGGGCGGCTCTTTGGTTCGGCCGTGGTGGAGGTTTTGGAAAGGTCGGCTTGGGCTCGTGAGACCCGGCAACAGTTGGTGGGCCCCGCCCCCCAGAGGGCTTCCGGGGGCTCTTCAAGGCTGTCGCGCTTTTGCCCGCCTCCTGGGCCTCACCTGGCGGGGGACCTTGCCTTCGGGCAGGCGCCGCAGGGATTGGCAGGGGCCTTTCGTTCCCCTGCCCCCGTGTCCTCCAGACGATCCCATAACTCCGGCTCTGCCGGCCGCGCTGCTGGCCGCGCCACCAGCAGCTCCACCGGTCGAACCGGTGGTCGCGCCGCTGGCCGCCCCCCTGGCACCCCTCGGGGCCGGGGGGCCAGGGATTGGTGCTTGGGGGCTGAGCGTTGGATCTTTTTATGATCAGCAGTTGAGGCTCTGGGCGGCTACGGCCACAGACCCCTGGGTGGTTTCCACCTTGACCCAGGGCTACCGGCTGCAGTTCTGACAACGGCCCCCCCAACCCCAACCGGGCTACTGTGATGGTCATCAGGGACCCAGTGAGGGCTTTGGCCTTGGACCAGGAGCTGGCCACCCTCCTGGCCAAGGGGGCGATCGATGCGGTGGACCCCCTGTTGGATCCAGGGGGGTTCTACTCAGTATACTTCCTCGTGCCCAAGAAGACCGGGGGGTTTCGCCCGATTTTGGATTTGAGGAACCTCAACCCCTGCTTGAGGGTGCTGCCATTCCGGATGTTGACACTGAAGGATGTGTTGCGGACTGTCTCGCCGGGGGCCTGGTTTGCGTCGGTCGATTTGAGGGATGCTTATTTCCACGTCCCGATCGCCCCTCAGCACAGGCGGTTCCTGCGGTTTTCCTACACGGGCCGCCATTGACAGTTCCGGGTGCTCCCTTTCGGGCTCTCCCTCTCGCTGTGGGTTTTCACCTGAGTGGTGAAGGCGGCCCTGTACCCCTTACAGGCACGGGGTATGGTGGTGCTCCCGTACATCGACGACTGGCTGATCTGTGCTCCGTCGCGGGTACAGGCAGCCAGGGATACCTCCGAGCTTCTGGCTCATGTGGAGCGCTTGGGCCTCAGAGTCAACTGTTCGAAGTCCTGTTTGGTTCTGGCTCAGCGGATCGCCTTCCTGGGGGTGGCCTTGGATGCCGTGGCCATGAGGGCCTGGCCTTCCTCTCCCAGGGTGGACGACGTCCTCAGCCTCCTCAGGTTGTTCCGGTGGAACGCCACCGTCTCCTACGGCACCTTCCTGCGGCTTTTGGGGAAGCTGACTTCTCTGACGGCGGTGGTCCCTTTGGGACTGCTGTCTCTGCACCTTCTACAGAGGTGGCTGAACAGCTTCCACTTGGACGCCAAGTGGCATCGCCACCGGCGGCTCAGGGTGTTGCGACGATGCCTTTCGGCCCTGGTTCCGTGGAGGGACAGGTGTCGAGGTGTAAAATCTTCAGCCCGTCTCCATGAGGCCGCTCCAGCCGAGGCTTCCCCTCCAATCACGCCTCGATCCCACAGAGCCTTTTTGGATCCCAATATCAAGGTGTACAATAAGGACCTGACAACTTCTGGCTGTTTAGTGTGTGAATTTATTACAGGAAGATGTTGTTTCCCTGACAAGGAATTCTAGTCTTTGAGTCCCTGGTCTACCCGTAAGTAGCGTCCAGCAGGCAAAAAGCGATGTCTAATCTCTGTGTGTGTATTACTGATTCCCCGCTCGTAGGCGGGGTTCTCAAACAGTGGTTCTCGGTAGTTTTCTATCGTCCACCCCGTCCTCTCTCCCAGGCACGTGGATCTCCCAGGTTCCGCATCCTGGGTTATCTCGCCCCGACAGTCTCCGTCCTTCACTCCCTCAAGCGTTATCTGCAAGAACTGAGACGAGAAAAACTTCCCGGGACCTCATGTGCTTTTTTCATGGTTAAGGTTACAAATCATTAAGAAATACAAAAGCAGCTGCAAAACAAAGTTAAATGCATATTATATTGTGATATTTTTCCCTGAGTATCATATGTGAGCAAGCAAGTATTAGAATAAGGATATTGAAACTAAAATAAATTCCCACACAGGGCTTGGCTGTTGTGGGGTGTCCCCTTGGGCGTGGCCCCAGGTCACCACGAGACTGTCACTACGGACACCAGTCTCGGGGTTGGGGCGCTGTTTGGTGCCGCAGGACTGTGCGGGGACGTTGGTCGGTTCAGGACCGCACGGGGCACATCAACGTGCTGGAGCTGCGGGCGGTGCATCTGGCCCTCAGGCACTTCCTGCCGTTCCTGAGGGGGCGGCACGTGGTCGTCCGCTCCGACAACACCTCGACCGTGTTTTATATCAACCACCAGGGCAGGACCAGGTCTTCCCGCCTGTTGCAGGTTGCCCGGCGATTACTTCTGGGGACGGCCCCATGGCTGGCCAGCCTGCAGGCAACGTACCTTCCGGGGGCTCTCAATCAGCTGGCGGACGCCCTCTCCCACCAGGGCCCCCCGGCCGGGGAGTGGCGCCTCCACGCGCAGGTGGTGCACGAGATCTGGGAGCGTTTCGGCCGGGCCGAGGTCAACCTCTTTGCCTCTGCAGAGACCTCCCACTGCCCACTTTGGTTCTCCCTGGCAGAGCCTGACAGCCCTCTGGGCCTGGACAAGCTGGCGCATCCTTGGCCACGGGTCCTGCTATATGCCTTTCCTCCGATTCCCCTGCTTTGGCCTACACTCCTCAGGGTGCTTCCCGAGGGGCACACGCTGCTGCTGGTGGCCCCCTATTGGCCGGGATGGGCGTGGTTCCCTCTGCTCCACAGGTTGTCTCACGTTGGGCCGTGGCGGCTTCCCGCCAGGCAGGGATCTGTTGACTCAGGACAGGGGTCAGGTGCTGCACCCCCGGCCTCACCATCTCTGCCTGTGTGCCTGGCTTTTGAGGGGCCCGAGTCGCTGCTGAGCAGCTGCTTGGAGCCTGTCAGGCAGACCATCCTGAATGCTCGGGCACCGTCCACCAGACTGGTGTATGACAACAGGTAGCGGTTGTTTACACAGTGGTGCAATGGCTGGGGGGAGGATCCGGTGCTCTGTTCGGTCCCCGTGGTCCTGGACTTCCTACAGTCTCTCTTGGACGATGGCCAATCCCCGGCGACCCTGAGGGTGTATGTGGTGGCGATATCGGCCCGCCATGTCAGGGTTGCTGGCGGCACGCTGGGCGGTCATGCTTTGGTGTCAGCCTTCCTCAGGGGGGCTTTGAGATTGCACCCCCCTAGGGCCCCACGGGCGCCTACCTGGGATCTGCATCTGGTCCTGCAGAGCCTGTGCCGGCCTCCCTTTGAACCCCTGGCGGCGGCGGAGCTGCAGTGGTGTCCCAGAAGACGGCGTTCCTGCTGGCCGTTACCACGGCGAAGCGTGTGGGGGAGCTGCACGCTCTGTCTGTCCACCCGACGTGCTGCAGATGGCACCCGGGTGGGGCTGGCATCACGCTGTGGCCGAACGCCGCGTTCCTGCCTAAGGTCTGGGCGAGGCTGGGGGCCAACCAGCCTATTCGGCTTGCCTGTTATGACCCCCCCCGCCAGGCGGCTTGGGGGTCGAGTCGGCACTCTTGTGCCCAGTTCGGGCCCTCAGGGGCTACGTGGCAGCAACGGCGGATGTGAGGATAACCGACCAGCTGTTTGTCTGCTATGGGGGCCCTGGAAAGGGCTCTGCGCTGTCTAAGCAGTGCCTGTCCCACTGGGTGGTGGACACCATTCGCTGTTCTTATCTGGCCGCGGGCCGGCCTCCGCCCCAGGGGGTGCGTTGCCATTCCACTCGGGTGGTATCTACATCGTGGGCCGCCCTGAAGGGAGTGCCCCTGGATGAGCTGTGTGCTGCTGCCTCCTGGTCTACGCCGGGCACCTTCTCCTGATTCTACCAGTTGGACATTGTGCCTCCGCACCCACTGCGGGTGGTCCTGGACCCGGCAGAGGCATCCCAGTGAGGTGGGTCCCTGGGATTCCTCGTAACGAAGTTGGCATACGTCATTCCAGTGCTTTAAGCACTGCCTCTGGCAGTCAGTAGGGATGAAATAGAACGAAAGTTACGAATGTAACTACAGTTCTATGAATCCCGGATGACCGCCAGAGCACTCTGTCACTCGGAATCCTCGTGGTCATGCGAGAAGATTCCGTAGGAACCGAACCAGGTTTCCCGCCAGGAATTTATAGATAATTCCGTGGTCACCCAGGGGTCACAAGTGACGTTGGTATACGTACTCGAACTGCGCATGCGCGAAGGGAACATTCCAGTGCTTTAAGTACTGCCTCTGGTGGTCAGTAGGGATTCATAGAACTGTAGTTACATTCGTAACTTTTGTTTAACTGTTGTTTAGGTATCTACCAGGTGTTGATTACTTGTTCAGGTGTCTACCAGGTGTTGCTTAACTGTTGTTTAGGTATCTACCAGGTGTTGATTACTGTATGTTCCTCCCAGCTTTCCCAGTGACACAGAAGGACACACAGGTTCACCGGTTCACAAAAGGAGTACAGAGGTTCCAAGTTGAAAATAATTTATTCTCTTATTGGTTGAGTTCGGTTAAATTATCTTTACAAAAAAAACTTAATTTACAGACGAGCGCTTCATTTCAGTCAAGAGTCCGGTGCGCGGTTGGGCTGGCCCACACCAACACGCCACCATACCGAGGACACGACACAGGATAACATTTGACATGACAGCAGCTCCAGGACGGACAAAGACAAAGACAAAGACAGCCGTGGTGTCCCTGCGCTGGAAACGGGGCTCGAACAGGGCAGAACCGCTTCCTACTTCCGTTAGCGGGGCAAATGCTCAGACCAGCACTGGAACATCGGGACCCACGTACCCGATCTACAGCTGCTGCAGAATGCGCTTGACCCGCTCCCCTGGAGCCATCGCGATACTGCTCTCATGGAGCACTGCTACCAGCCAGAGCCAACCCGGAAGTGCAAGAACCAGAGGACGACACAGACGTACGAGGGGTTTTTTATAGCGCCCCCAGCCAATAGGCTGAGAACAACACTAAACACACCCATCCTGCCACATAAAGACAATGGAAAAAAAAACCTTAATGAAATTGGTACTAAACCACACACAAAAAATAAAGAATAAGAAATAAAATACAACAACCCTGAAGCTACACAATGAGTAAAATGAGAAACAAAGGAAAATAAATGTATCACACCACTGAAATGGACTACAATATAACAGACAGCATATCATTTTGTCTTAACTGTCTCCTGAAAATAGGAAAATTTTCCTATTTCAGGACTCCACCTTTAGGAGTGAAAGGGTCCCTCATCATTATACAATTCTACAATTTCATTTAGCAGACGCTTTTGTCCAAAGCGAAGTAAAACACAAGCAAGAATACAGACATAAGAAAGAAACCATTAGTAAATGCTTCCATTGCTTCAAGTGCGATTGGTCAAGGGAGTTGCCATCCAGTTGCAGAAGAGGAGCCACTACCCCCCCCCCCCCCCCCCCCCCCCCCTTTATTTATTTATTTATTTATTTTGTGTCAACTTAGTGTGTGGTACATAAGTGCTGGGTTTTAGACCACCTGACCTATTCTTCCCCAAAGATGGGGTCAGATTAAGACCCTAGGTGTTCTCTGAACAATTGAGTCTTCAATTGTCTCTTGAAAGTAGAAAGGGACTCGGCAGAACGCACAGAGTTAGGTAGTTCGTTCGACCATTTGGGAACAACAGAAGAGAAGAGTCTGGCTGGAGGTTTAGAGCCGAGCTGGGCTGGAAGCTCCAGGTAGAGAGGAGACCTGGATCAGGGAGTCCAGGTAGGCCAGAGTCGTTCTTGTAAGCGTTTTGTAAGCCAGGAGGAGAGATTTGAATTTGATCCTGGCTGCAACTGGAAGCCAATGAAGGGAGATGAACAGGGGAGTGACATGAGCTCTTCTGGGCTGGTTGAAGACCAGACCTGCTGCATTCTGGATCCTCTGTAGAGGTTTGACTGCACATGCAGGGAGACCCGCCAGAAGAGAGATGCAGTAGTCAATGCGTGATATCACGAGAGCCTGAACCAGAAGCTGTGTGGCCTGTTGGGTCAGGAAGGGTCTGATCTTCCTGATGTTGTAGAGGGCATAACGACAAGACTGAGAAACTGAGGCCACGTGAACCTTAAAGGTCAGCTGGTCATCAATCATGACACCCAGGTTTCTGGTTGAGTTTGTGGGCACAAGTTGGCTCGAGTGAAGTTGGACACTGATCTGAGGCTGGACAGATGGACAAGCTGGAAAGACCATGAGTTCAGTCTTAGACAGATTTAGCTGAAGTTCTTTCATCCAGGTGGAGATATCAGCCAGACATGCTGATATCCGAGCTGAGACTGTCGTGTCGTCAGGTGGAAAAGAGAGGCAGAGCTGAGTGTCGTCAGCATACAGTGGTAGGAGAAGCCATGGGAGCGAATCACTGCACCAAGTGAAGTGGTGTACAGAGAGAAGAGTAAGGGGCCACGCACCGACCCCTGAGGGACCCCTGTTCATAGGTCATGTGACCTTGACACCTCCCCTCGCCATGACACTCTGAAGGATCGGCCAGTGAGGTAGGACTTGAACCACAACAGGACTGAACCTGAGATGCCAAGGTCAGAGAGAGTGAGGAGAGGAGGATTTGATGGTTCACGGTGTCAAAGGCAGCAGACAAGTCCAGCAGCAGGAGGACAGAGGACTGACCAGCAGCAGGAGGACCGAGGACTGTCCAGCAGCTCTCGCCAGTCGCAGAGATTCTGTGACTGAAAGGAGTGCAGTCTCGGTGGAGTGGTCGCATCTGAAGCCTGACTGAAAAGGGTCAAGTAGGTTGTTGTTCCGCAGGTGTTCAGAGACTTGGTTAAATACTGAATCATTCTCTTTTAACGGCTAAAATCATGCAGAAATTCATTCTCAGAAGACAACAAATTTATCACTTCATTTGATAATTGCTCTTTGGGCTACACTTAAAGAGCAACTAACCCCCTTGACAGAGATTTACTCCGCTCCCCTCAGGATTTGAAAAGAGGCGGGCTCGGTGGATTGGAAAGGGGGGGCTGAGTTGTTGTGACAGCGCATGCTGGCCGAGCGACTCCGAGCAGTGACGGGCGGTGCGGTGCTCAAACGGAGCGTGGGAGAGAGTGCGCAGAGTGGTGCTCACTCGGAACACGGAGCGTCGGCGCTCCTGGGGAGCTCGTCGGTTTTTATAACCCACCAACCCTACGTAAATTACGCCTGTGAACTACGCTAAATGATCTAACCAGCTCACTCTAATGCTAAAATGATGCTACTGCTAAAACAATGCTAATCTGTTAATCGCTGTGGAAAAGATCGCTCGCTCTGGTCCAACTCCAACTCGTAGGGGAGGCATCGCTTATATAGGGCTGTACTCGAAGACGTACGATGGATGCAGGGGCGTGGGTAATACGTACGTTGGATGCCATCATCCAGCCAATCACAAAATTCAAATGTAGTAAACGCTGTTGAACCACTTGGGGCAGTAGTAAGACGGTTTTTGTCACAAAAATAGGATTTTAAACAAATTTGCACTAAATTGTAAAAGTAATGTCAGAAACGAGTAGACAACAATATAAGACATGCATTTATACAGTTTATCAGCAAAAAAAAAGTGATTTGGGGGTTAGTTGCTCTTTAAGTAACTTACCAGACTGCAGAATATTTTTATATTTGGTTTTCACCTGCTGCATGTTCTTTTCTGGCCGGACAGTTTTGTTCTTCATGACAGATGAGGGATGAAACAGAACACAGCAAGATAACAATTGATTCAATAGAGAACACGGACACAGAGTTGAAATTTTCTTTGAACTTTCTCCGCCCCCCTTTGAGACACAAAGCCCCCAGAAAACATGATTTGTGAAAAAACTTTTTTTTTTTTTTTTTTTTTGGGGGGGGGGGGGCTAAATATTGGCAAAATGCTATTTCCCCAGTGTGTTTCCTGTATTTATTATCAATATTTTTGTATGATCATAATCATGGATCACATGCAGAATTAGGCCATTTTTAGTGGATGATTTGCGCATCACTATTTCACTTCAATAAAGCTGCCGGCCTGCATGCAGTACTTGTCCTCCTCACCATTGAAGCGTGGGGGCGCTATGCCTTAAACGTCACTTAAAGCAGATGTACAGGCTGTAATAATGGATGTGTTTTGTGTAAAGTCCTCGCTCTGAAAAAACCCTGCTTTGGTTTTCCACCGCGCTGTGGCCATGGAGGCGGAGGCGGGGCGACGTCATTGCATCATTGCAGAACGTCAGTGCATCACCGCGTTCGGTGCCGCCCAGCCGGAGTGTGTTCGGAGATCACCTGTCGCCGTAACTCCACCCCCAGGGCTGGGCTTACGGTGTGTTTCCACCAGATGCGTTTAACGCGACTGCATTCGCGTGTCAAATGACACCGCGCTGCGCTAGACGCCCGAGTTTTATCGCTGGTGTGTGAATTCATTCGCACGACACGTCACGCTGGCACAAATATGCAACACAAAACATCCTGCAGAAACATCACGGCCTCCTCATCACCGTCTCCTGCACAGCAGCAGTGGGCAGGATTCTTCTGTTTGTCCCACAGTCCTGTGTGCACCCGGCTGTCCGTGTGTGTGTGTGTGTGTGTGTGTGTGTGTGTTCCATTGCCAAAACCTCTGATCAAGCGGTCAATATGGTGTTTCAAATTAACTGGTGTCCTTGTTACCTGGTGACTGACTTCCTTTAGCATTTCCTGCTGCTGCTGCTACTGGCAGCAGATGTTGAAATTAGACTCATAAAAGGTCTGACACGGTGTTTTGTCTGGTTGGTAACATCTATCAGCAACAAGGGATGTGAAAGAACCCCAGTCGCCAACAGGGACACCAGTTATTCCAAAACACCGTCTCCTCTCTGGGTTCTACGCACCTCTCCTCCGCTAGTTAGCTGCTGCGTTCAGGTGACTGGAGCGAGCAGCGGAAAACTGAAACTCAGTCGTTCACATTATGGCAGCGTGACAGCTGGACTCGGAGACACTCAGGAGACACGTGAAGGAAGCGTGGACAATTTGCACAAAGGAACGGCTCTCAGACAGCTGTGAACCGGCTCTCGTCGTTCACTTAAAAGAGCCGTTCATTGAACGTCACAGGCAGCACTACTGCAGGAGCTGCACCTGGATGACGGCCGGTTCCAGCGCTACTTCAGGTTGACGCTGTGTTTCCATCAGAAGCGGTGAACAAATGCGATCACGCACGCAGCTCACCGCTCGCCTTGGCATCATGCCAACTGTTCTGCGTGGTCGGAGTCCTGCTGCCCTCCGTCAGCACGTCCATGAAGACCTCCACGCTGATAGGCTGTCCTGGAACGAATTCGCTTGAAAAGTTCAATTATTTCAACTCGAGCGACAAGCGTGGAGCGATAAAACGGCGGGCTTCGGGCGGTGGGTGGAGCCGACTGGAAGTGCAAGTTGACGGGCACGTGGTTTTTTTGCTGGAAACGCTCGCCGCCAGCCGCCCGCCACGTCATCGCTCACCACCCGCCGCTCAAGATTGAGCGACAATTGCGTCATTACATTGACTTTGTATGTAATCTCATCGCACGAAAAATTTGCGTCGCGTCCGGTGGAAACACACCGTTAGTCGATGAGTGGCAGGGGCCTGATCGGGGCCTGATCTGGCCCAGGATGAAAGTGGTGCCCCAAAAGCGCCAGTTTTTGGGCGCCGGCCCTGATTTGGCCCGGTAACCGGTTTGGTGGAAAAGGCCCCCCTGAGACTGTCTACACCAGAGAGCGTACACAGCAAGACTGCCTGTCCACAGTGAGACGTCCACACCAGAGTGTCCACAGCGAGACGTCCATAGTGAAATGATTCTTAAAGCATCAAAACAGTGAAGAAAGGTTTGTGAGGTTTCTTTATTTCTTTGTACATGATGCACTGACAGTGACGACAGTCTAAAGTGATCTGGACTGGTCTGAACTGATCTGAACTGGTCTGAACTGGTCTGAACTGGTCTGAACTGGTCTGAACCAGACTGAACTACTATGAACTGGTCTGAACCACTGCTTACAAACAGGGTTTTGTGGTTAATGACGGACTTCTTTCAGGTTACACTGCCCAAGTCTCTGGTCCTGATCTGGAATGCATTAGATCTGGATCTGGATCTGCAGTGGTCCATGATGCCCTGATGGGCTCCAGGTGAATTACAAGGCACGAGTGAATCATCTGATTGGTTCTTCTGTAGGTTTTCACAGTGAGTCCTGAGAGGTCAGAGGTCAGGGGTCAGGTAGAGCAGAGCTGGCATCTGTCACTAGGAAACAAAAAAAAATCAAGACTGAGACAGACCAAAACTAGGTCCAGAACCGAAACAAAAAGTTCCAAACTAGTGATGTGGTTCCACATCTGGATCCAGACCCAGACTGAGCAAACTGACAATGATCCCAATCAGTTTCTCGAACTAGCAAACTGATCCATTGTTTACATCTGGATCTGTAATGGATCCAGCTCCAGATGTGGATCCTCCTTGAAGTGGACTCCACAGACCCTCAGCAGATGGATCGACCTTGTGGCCTTCAGGCCTCGCTGGCGCTGCTGTTCCTGTTCAGCTCTCGAATTCCCAGCAGGATCTGCTTCATGTGGCCCACTTTGGTCACTCCCAGGTCCTGTGCAGAGACCACAACAAAACCACAACCAGACTGGAATGAGACCACAATGAGTAGACCCTCCAAACCAGGAACCACCATCCCTCCATCCACCATCAATCAAATACCTCCAGCCCCCCCACCGCCACCCCCACCGGTACCTTCAGGTCTCTCCTCTCCAGGTGAATCAGTTCAGCTCCTCGGATGTCGTGTCCAACGAAGATTTCTTTATACTCAGTGAGACAAAGTCTGTCCAACCAGAGTCCAACTTCCTCTGTTCCCCACTGATGGACTGAGAGAGACAGAGACAGAGACAGTGAGACAGACAGAGGGATAAAGGGACAGTTACCTGGTATGGACAGAGTTTCAGACGTCTCTTTGTTCTTGTTGTTTTTGTCTTTCGTGAACTTTGGAACGAGACGAAACTTTGCACTTCGACTGCGCTTCGAGAAATCAGCCAGAGGACCCTGAAGAGACAAGAAGACAGACAGAAAGACACAGAGAGACCGACCAAGGTTTGTAGTTGAGTCTGCCTGTCCCCCACTGTTTCTGTGTCTGCCGGTCTCTGCTCTGGATACAGTTTAGTGGTGACGACCTAACAGCAGTTCTGCTCGGCATCCAGGAGGTTCTGTCTTTACTGTGGAAACACTCCCCATAAAAGTACCAGCTCCCAGAGGGGATGAGAGTAGAGACCATCAGCAGAAACATGGCATCATGTGCATGTGTGAGGGAAATAGCAGGACTTTTATTTTGAAAAAAAAAAAAAAAAGCACAGGAACAGTGAATCAAATTAAACTATATTAAATTCTATTAAGCCGTTCAACTAAATTCCCTCTGACTATGAAACCATTCAGTGGTTCATTCATTCATTCATTCATTCATTCATTCATTCATTCATTCACAGTTCCACAGTCTGAGCCCTTGACCTTCATCAGCTCTCAGTCCCAACCAGATCCAGTCTTCTGGTACCCGTCACGTCCCGGTTCTTCATCAGATCCTGGGTCACCATCAGGACTGGCGTCTCTGTCCCCATCAGGTCCTGGTTGTTGATTGGGTCCTGGGTCACCGTCTGGACCGGACTGTCAGTCCCTGACAGGTCCTGGTTGTTGACTGGGTCCTGGGTCACCATCAAGGCCGGCCTCTCAGTCCCTGACAGGTCCTGGTTGTTCACTGGATCCTGGGTCACTGTCAGGACCGGCCTCTCAGTCCCTGACAGGTGCTGGTTGTTCATCGGGTCCTGGGCCTCCAGCTGCTCTTCATGGGTCATGGTGTCTCTGATCCAGGTCAGGAAGTTGCCCAGTCTGGTGTAGACTCCGTATTTTCCCTTGGCGGCACACTTCTCGCCCCAGCTGACGACCCCGGTCAGGAACCAGGTCTCGCGGTAGTTCACCACGAAGGGACCGCCGCTGTCGCCGCTGCAGGAATCTTTGGTGCCGTCCAGGAACCCGGCACAGAACATGTTGTCTGTGATCACCTGCAAGATCAGGACCGGAACCACAGAGGTCAGAGGTCATCGGGACACAAACAGGAAGTGCTTATCTTATATTTCCTGTCAGATTTACGGTTGACCTTCCAGGATCATACCAAGACCTCGAGTAACACAAATATGTAAGCCTGCCTGAAAAAGGACCAGTAAGACCACCAGACCACCAGGCCCACAGGCCAAGCAGGACCATCAGAATCACAACAACCACCAGGACCCAGCTCTGGAGAAAGGCCTCCAGGCTCCCCTTGATTCAGCTATAGAACCAAACTCCTGGATGCAGACCTGTCCTGTGACCTCTGACCTCTCTCCACTCCTCCACTCCTGATCTGATGAGGGTCGACCTTGCTGGTCTGCATTAGAGGCCCTGGTGATCTACATTAGATTCATGTGGCAGTCTGCATTAGATCCACTTGGTGGTCTACATTGGATCCACTTGGTGGTCTACAATGTGCAATGTGGATTGGGTGGCAGCCGACGGCAGGGTGCCCGGCGACCCGATCCCCGGACACAGAGACTAGCCCTCGGGACATGGAATGTCACCTCGTTGGGGGGGAAGGAACCCGAGCTTGTGAGGAAGGTTGAGAGGTACCAGCTAGATATAGTAGGACTCACCTCCACACATAGTCTGGGCTCTGGAACCCAACCTCTCGAGAAGGGCTGGACTCTCCAGGGATAGGTGCCTCACTGTTGTTTCGGCTTACGGGCCAAACAGCAGTGCAGAGTACCCGGCCTTCTTGGAGTCCCTGGGAGGGGTGCTGGACAGTGCTCCATCTGGGGACTCCATTGTTATACTGGGGGACTTCAACACTCACGTGGGCAGCAACAGTGAGACCTGGACGGGGGTGATTGGATCGCACGGTCTCCCTGATCTGAACCCGAGTGGTGTTTTGTTATTGGACTTCTGTGTTAGCCACAGTTTGTCCATAACGAACACCATGTATAAGCACAGGGGGGTCCATAAGTGCACTTGGCAACAGGACACCCTAGGTCGGAGGTCGATGATTGACTTTGTTGCTGTCATCTGACCTCCGGCTGCGTGTTTTGGACACTTGGGTAAAGAGAGGAGCAGAGCTGTCGACCAATCGCCACCTGGTGGTGAGTTGGATTCGCTAGCAGAGGAGGAAACCGGACAGACTTGGCAGACCCAAACGTGTTGTAAGGGTCTGTTGGGAACGTCTGGTGGAACCCTCTGTCAGCAGGGTTTTCAACTCCCACCTCCGGGAGAGCTTCTCTCATGTCCCGAGGGAGGCTGGGGACATTGAGTAAGGTCTCCGGTGCTGCCGTGGCGGCAACCCTCGAACCCAGTGGTGGACACCGGAAGTAAGAGATGTTGTCCAGCTGAAGAAGGAGTCCTATCGAGCCTTGTTGGCTCATGGGACTCCCGAAGCAGCTGACAGGTTCTGGCAAGCCAAGCAAACTGCAGCCGAAGTGGTTGTGGAGGCAAAAACTCGGGTCTGGGAGGAGTTCGGGGAGGCCATGGAGGAGGACTACTGGTCGGCCTCGAAGAAATTCTGGCAAACCATTGGGCACCTCAGGAGGGGAAAGCAGGTCTCTACCAACTCTGTTTACAGTGGAGGCGGAGACCTGCTGACCTCAACTGGGGATATTGTTTGAGGTGGAAGGAATATTTCGAGGACCTCCTCTAACCCGTTGCCACGCCTTCCGTGGAGGAAGCAGAGGCTGAGGTCTCGGATGCGGACTCACCCATCACCCAAGCCGAAGTCACCAAGGTGGTCGGTAAGCTCCTCGGTGGCAAGGCACTGGGGGTGGATGAGATTCGCCCTGAGTACCTTAAAGCTCGTGTCCAGAGTTTCCGTTCGTTTCCAATGTATGTATCATTTTTCAACAGAGCTTAAATGTGTTAGTCTGGTTCGATACAATATAATATTAGCATAAAGCAATATAAAACTTTATTTATGAGCCCCGCCTTCGTCTCATAGACCCCCATGTTATCCGAAAAAGCGCCGGTCAGCGTCAGCCAATAGATTTCGAGCTTCCGCATTCTCGTGTTGTCAATCAAAGTGTGCATGCAGCCAGAGAGCACGCGCACTCGCCCAGGCAGAGGAGAGTTAGCTACACAGCAGCCGCCCCGCTTACCTCGGATATATCCACTGTCTGCTGAACATCCACCGTAAACAGCTCAACATGGAGGATGCTGTAGGACTCGGAGGCTCTCATTTTCACCCGACGGATAATAGTGTGCACAATTAAAGGGGCGTGGCTTGGTCGCTCATGAAAGCAGAGGGAGGGCGGAACCTGAGACGTTGGATTAAAAAAAACCCTCTCTCTTTCAAAACTCCGGACACGAGCTTTAAGTCTCTGGATGTGCAGGGACTGTCTTGGTTGACACGTCTCTGCAACATCGCGTGGCGTTCGGGGACGGTGCCTCTGGATTGGCAGACTGGGGTGGTGGTCCCCTTGTTTAAAAAGGGGGACCAGAGGGTGTGCTCCAACTATAGGGGGATCACACTCCTCAGCCTCCCTGGGAAAGTCTATTCCAGGGTATTGGAGAGGAGGATTCGACCGATAGTCGAACCTCGGATTCAGGAGGAACAATGCGATTTTCGTCCCGGTCGTGGAACAGTGGACCAGCTCTATACCCTCCATGCGGTGCTCTATGGGTCTTGTTCATGAGTGGGGAATGGAGGGAGCGTGAGATTGACAGGCGGATCGGTGCAGCGGCTGCAGTGATGCAGTCGTTGTATCGGTCCATCGTGGTGAAGAAGGAGCCGAAAGGCGAAGCTCTCGATTGACCGGTCAATCTACGTTCCCACCCTCATCTATGGTCATGAACTTTGGGTCATGACTGAAAGGACAAGATCCCGGATACAAGCGGCCGAAATGAGCTTCCTCCGTACGGTGGCTGGGCACTCCCTTAGAGATAGGGTGAGGAGCTCAGTCACTAGGGAGGAGCTCGGAGTAGAGTCGCTACTCCTCCACATCCAGAGGAGCCAGCTGAGGTGGCTTGGGCATCTGTTCAGGATGCCTCCTGGACGCCTCCCTGGGGAAGTTTTCTGGGTATGTCCCACTGGGAAGAGACCCAGGGGAAGACCCAGGACATGCTGGAGAGACTATGTCTCTCGGCTGGCCTGGGAACACCTTGGGATCCTCCTGGAAGACCTGGAGGAAGTGTCTGGGGACAGGGAAGTCTGGGCGATATAAAATGGATGGATGGATGGTCTACATTAGAGGTCCTGGTGGTCTCCATTAGAACCTCTGCTGGTCTACATTAAATTCACCTGGTTACCCGCCTCAGAACTTCTGGTGGTCTACATTAGATCCACTTGGTGGTCTACATTAGAGGCCCTCCCGTGGTCTGAGAGGACAGAAGCTGGACTGTGGCGTCCCCTGCTGGAGTCACCTGCTCAGTGCTGGAGGTGCAGTCGCTGTGAGAGACCACTGGGACCGACACTCGTCTCAGGAAGCGTGAGGAGCGCCGCAGGTAGTGGGTGGAGCCCCAACCTGTCACCACGCCATAGTTCTGGTCCTGAACACACACACAGGGGTGAAACACACACACACACACACACACACACACACACACACACACACACGCACACACACAGTTACCCTCAGCAGGTAGGAGCTCAGGTGTGTGTCAGGCAGACACACCGGTGTCGCCGTCGGGCCTCGGAGTGCCGGCCGGGCGAGGAAGAGGAGGGCGATGTCGCTGTCGAAGGTGAAGGAGTGAAAATGAGGATGAAGAATAATCTTCTGGATCTTTATGAGCTGCTCATCTTCATCAGGACGCTTCTTATCCAAATCACCTGGAGAGAGAGAGAGAGAGAGAGAGAGAGAGAGAGAGAGAGAGAGAGAGAGAGACAATCTGTCTTCCCCATCAACAAAGGAGTGAACAACTTCAGTACTTCCTGGTTCTTGAGCCAATCAGATGCAAGTTTCCCAGGCTGCCAAACGAGCAGCGCAGAATTTAGAGTTTGATGGTGGAAAAAGAGCAGCAGGCTGCAGGAGTGGAGGCCAGCAAGAGAAGAGGAAGAGAAATAGTTCATCACCGTCACTGCTCTCTCTAAACTCAAAGCTTATTCAAGGCGAAGCTGAAAAAGGTTCTCCCACTCGAGAGTCCCAGCTCTCCGTCTGTCAGAACAAACGTCGCTCACCCGTGGCACTGGTCCTGGGTCACTTATCGTCTGCTGTTTGGGCCCCGAACCCGTCTTCATCCACCGGGTTGAAAACTTCAATCAAAACTAATTTCTCCAGTCTCTCTTCCTCTTCCTTGTTTCATTCTCTACTCTGTCCCCCATCTTCTCACCCTCTCACTCCACCATGGTAACATCTGGAGACATGTACCTGGCGTGGGGGCATGGCCTGTTGGTGAGGGGTGTGGCCGATAGGCCCTCGAAATCTGAAATGTCCTGACTGAGAGAGTGTTTTCTGCTGCTGACTGATGACATTTTGAAGTGTGAACAGGCCTTGAGAGCAGCACACACACACACACACACACACAGACACACACAGACACACACACAAACACACACACACCTATAGTCACATGGTCTGCTGCACCCTCCTGGAAGCAGTGAGCTGCAGAAATGACCCATCGATCAGAAACCAGAGCTCCTCCACAAAACCCAAAACCATCAGACCTCCGGACCAGGACCTGAAGAGACACAAACACACACACACACACACACACACACACACACACACACACACACACACACACACACACACAGTAATAATGTTCGTAAGTAGTAATATTGACAGTCAATATTCAGTGTACAGCTTCAGACTCTTTCTATTGGTCAATATTTGACCAATAGAAAGAGTCTGAAGCTGTCCTTTCTGCCAGCAGCCAGCAGGGGGAGCCCTCCATGATGTGGACATTTGGCCTCCACCTGTTTGATGGAAGGACGATAAGTCCTGAAAAAGTGGTCTGCCACAGCTCTGCGTCATGTGATCACCTGCCAGGGACTCCCCCCTCGTCTCTCCAGGTGTCCCCCGACGATTCGGGGCTCCCAGGACCCTCCCCCCAGGTCCTGGGGGGGCCCTCTCTCCCATGATGTGTTCGCTGTCAACTCAGTCATGCCAGTACTGTTGTAGTCCGTCTCCATGGTGACGTTGACCCATTCAAAGCGACGGAAGCGCCACTCTTCCTGCTGCACGCCACAGGGGAACGCCACTGCACAGGAAACAGGACAGTCACTGACCTGAAAACACCGAACAACACCTGGAAACACCTGGAAACTCCAGACAACACCTGGACACACCTGGAAACCCCAGACAACACCTGGACAAACCTGAGACACCTGAGGACACTGAGAAACACCTAGAGCTACCTAGAAACATATGGAACACCTGAAAACACTTGACAACACCTAAAACCATCTGGAAATGCCTGAGGACACCCACAAACACTTGGAAACACCTCAGAACACCTGGCAACAACTGGAAATTTCTGTAAACTCCTGAGAGCACTAGAACCACCCGGAAACGCCTAGTAAAACCTAGAACCACCTGGAAACATCTGAGTACACCCAAGAACACCTGGAACCACCTGGAAACACCTAGAAACACGAGAATGCTGGAAACACCTGAATAGTGAATAGTGTACAGTTTTACAGTGTGTATTGTGTAGTGTACAGTGCGAAGTGTACAGTTGGTAGTGTACCTGCTGCAGAGCAGCTCCGTCCATCAGCCTCCAGTTTGTATCCGTCAGCACAGTCACACTGAACTCCGGCGCCCCCCGGCAGGTCTCTGCAGTACTGCTGACAGCCGCCATTCTTATAGACACACTCCAACACCTCTGAAACACAACACATGTTCCCCATGGTTACAACACAACACACAAACATGTTTTCATGGTTACATCTCAACAACACAACACGTTTCCATGGTTACAACACCTCTGCAGTCAGCTGTTTACCTATCATTACCATTTTTTTACCTGTGTTCAGCTGTTTTTTTTTTTAAATCTAGTGTTTACTCTTTTTTGTTCTGTTGTTTGCCCGTCATGCTGTCATTTCACTGTTGCCTAGACATTGTAGTTAACCTGTTATGCAGGTATTGTTTCCCTGGTGCTGTTAGCTTGTTGCAGACGATAAAAGATTACAAAGGGGGACTGGGGGGACGGAACCTGTTGCCCACCTGTTGTTTGGGTGCTGTCCACCTGTTTTCCACTAGTTGTTTGGGTGTTGTTCATCTGTTATTTAGGTGTCTACCAGCTGTTGTTTACGTGTTATTTAGGTGTCTACCAGCTGTTGTTTCCATGTTATTTAGGTGTCTACCAGCTGTTGTTTACGTGTTGTTTAGGTGTCTACCAGGTGTTGTTTACCGGTTGTTTAGGTGTCTACCAGGTGTTGTTTACCGGTTGTTTAGGTGTCTACCAGGTGTTGTTTACCAGTTGTTTAGATGTCTACCAGGTGTTGTTTATGTGATGTTTAGGTGTCTACCAGGTGTTGATTCCCTGTTGTTTAGGTGTCTACCAGGTGTTGTTTACCGGTTGTTTAGGTGTCTACCAGGTGTTGATTCCCTGTTGTTTAGGTGTCTACCAGGTGTTGTTTACCGGTTGTTTAGGTGTCTACCAGGTGTTGTTTACCGGTTGTTTAGGTGTCTACCAGGTGTTGATTCCCTGTTGTTTAGGTGTCTACCAGGTGTTGTTTACCGGTTGTTTAGGTGTCTACCAGGTGTTGATTACTGGTTGTTTAGGTGTCTACCAGGTGTTGATTACTGGTTGTTTAGGTGTCTACCAGGTGTTGTTTACCGGTTGTTTAGGTGTCTACCAGGTGTTGTTTACCGGTTGTTTAGGTGTCTACCAGGTGTTGTTTACCGGTTGTTTAGGTGTCTACCAGATGTTGTTTACCGGTTGTTTAGGTGTCTACCAGGTGTTGTTTACCTGACTCGCAGGTCTTTCCTCGATACTTTGGCAGACACAGACAGGTGAAGTCTCCTCGGTCCATGGTGCAGATTCCTCTGTTCAGACAGGGATTGGTCTCACATGGATTCAGACCTACGACAACCAGAGACAGACGGACACAACCAGGGACAACAAGGGACAAACAGGGACAGAGTGACGTCTCTGGTTGGTTGTATTCAGTAGCTTATTGAACAAAGGATGTGAGAAGGTAGGAGGACTGTGGAGGAGGTCTGGGTACCGTGGAAAAGGATACTCACTGATGTATCTGAACCAGAACTCCAGCTGTGGACAGAAACTCAGAGTTAAAACCTGGAGCGTCCTGTCTAGGGTCCGGCAGCCAGTCTTTGAACCACATACCGTCTTCTCCTGGCTGTGGAAGATCTCGGCTGCCTCCTCCTGGGAGCAGCGCTCCTCGTAACACTCCCTCTCCAGGTCTCCAGGAAACATCTCCTCCAGACCCGAGTTCGCCCGGCGCCACCTGGAGGAGGAGCGCAGAATCTGACCGGCAACAGGAGGTTCCAGGAAGACTGAGGGGACACAGAGGACAGAGAGGACACTGAGAGGACAGAAAAGACAGAGACGACAATAAGGGGACAGAAAAGATAAGAGAGGACACTGAGGGGACAGAAGAGACAAATAGGAAACTGAGGGGACAGAGGACACCCCTGAACTGATTTTCACTGCTATATATCATATCCTCTCATTTGGACTGTAGTGTCTCTAAGATGTCTCCCTCTGTCTCACCTGAACAGTTGATGAGGACACAGCCGCTGAGCAGACAGCAGAGACGCAGCGTGGACAACAACATGTTTCCTCATAAGGACGTCTCCCCGAATAATGGAGGATGAAGCTGCAGTGGGCTGATGTTTAACCGCAACACAAATATTTACTGATGTGACATCAGAGGAGCGTCCACAGTGAGACTGTCCACACCGAGCGCGTCCACAGCAACACCGCTTGTCCACAATTAGACCGTCCATACCAGAGTCCACAGTCAAATGATTCTTAAAGCATCAAAACAGTGAAGAAAGGTTTGTGAGATTTCTTTATTTCTCTGTACATGATGCACTGACAGTGCTGACCTCCGGGGGGGATGAGGACGGGGACAGGGGGGGACGGGGGACAGGACACTCCTTCAGTCATACACACAGTGACCTGAGGTGAACAGATTATGACTTCTTGTGTGACCGACAGTAGATTTAAGGCTTCAACTATAAACAAGTAAACAACAACAACAAACACAGGATTGGCTCCGCCCCCTTTGGTCCATCGCGTGATGGGCGGAGCTTCTCGTTCTCTCAATCAGAGAATCTGTGGCAGCTACATGATTGGTCCAGTTGGACTTCCTGCTTTCACCTGATTGGTGGGTGGACAGACCAGCTGAAGTCGGTTCCAGGAGGGATCTGACCCAGTCTGAACCGGTCTCAGCAGACCTGAACCAGTCTGACCCAGTCTGAACCAGCCTGATCTGTTTTAAACTGTTCTAAACTGATCTGACCTGGTCTGAATTGATCTGATCCAGTCTCACCCAGTCTGAACCGATCTGAACTGGTCTGACCCAGTGGAAATTGATTTGAAATGGTCTAAACCAGTCTAAACTGGTCTGAACTGGTCTAAAAAAGTCTAAACTGGTGTGAACCAGTCTAAACTGGTCCAAACTGGTCTGAACTGGTATAAACTGGTGTGAACCAGTCTGAACTGCTCTGAACCGGTCGAAACTGATCTGAACTGGTCTGAACTGGTCTAAACTGATCTGAACTGGTCTGAACTGGTCTGAACTGGTCTGAACCAGACTGAACTACTATGAACTGGTCTGGACCACTCCTTACAAACAGGGTTTTGTGGTTAATGACGGACTTCTTTCAGGTTACACTGCCCAAGTCTCTGGTCCTGATCTGGAATGCATTGGATCTGGATCTGGATCTGGATCTGGATCTGCAGTGGCCCGTGATGCCCTGATGGGCTCCAGGTGAATTACAAGGCACGAGTGAATCATCTGATTGGTTCTTCTGTAGGTTTTCACAGTGAGTCCTGAGAGGTCAGAGGTCAGGGGTCAGGTGGAGCAGAGCTGGCATCTGTCACTAGGAAACAAAAAACAATCAAGACTGAGACAGACCAAAACTAGGTCCAGAACCGAAACAAAAAGTTCCAAACTAGTGATGTGGTTCCACATCTGGATCCAGACCCAGACTGAGCAAACTGACAATGATCCAAATCAGTTTCTAGAACTAGCAAACTGATCCATTGTTCACATCTGGATCTGTAATGGATCCAGCTCCAGATGTGGATCCTCCTTGAAGTGGACTCCACAGACCCTCAGCAGATGGACCGACCTTGTGGCCTTCAGGCCTCGCTGGCGCTGCTGTTCCTGTTCAGCTCTCGAATTCCCTGCAGGATCCGCTTCATGTGGCCCACTTTGGTCACTCCCAGGTCCTGTGCAGAGACCACAACAAAACCACAACCAGACTAGAATGAGACCACAATGAGTAGACCCTCCAAACCAGGAACCACCATCCCTCCATCCACCATCAATCAAATACCTCCAGCCCCCCCACCGCCACCCCCACCGGTACCTTCAGGTCTCTCCTCTCCAGGTGAATCAGTTCAGCTCCTCGGATGTCGTGTCCAACGAAGATTTCTTTATACTCAGTGAGACAAAGTCTGTCCAACCAGAGTCCAACTTCCTCTGTTCCCCACTGATGGACTGAGAGAGACAGAGACAGAAACAGTCAGAGACAGAGAGAGAGTGAGACAGACAGAGGGATAAAGGGACAGTTACCTGGTATGGACAGAGTTGCAGACGTCTCTTTGTTCTTGTTGTTTTTGTCTTTCATGAACTTGGGAACGAGACGAAACTTTGCACTTCGACTGCGCTTCGAGAAATCAGCCAGAGGACCCTGAAGAGACAAGAAGACAGACAGAAAGACACAGAGAGACAGACCAAGGTTTGTAGTTGAGTCTGCCTGGAGCTCCGTCTCATGATGGACTCTGGTGGTCTCACCTCGTGGTCCGACGGTTCGATGACGGGACACAACCAGGAGACATCGGCCAGCCGGCGGAGCTGCTGGGACACCGAGTTCAGAGCCGCATTCAACTGGTCCTGCTGAGGGGGGTCCAACTGCTGCAGAGAGACACCACTGTCAGGACCTGGACAAGGACCAGGACCAGCGCCGGGACTAAAACTAGTGCCAGAATGAATACCGTGACCAGGGCTGAGACTTATGCTGCGTTCACACCGGACGCGTCGCGGGCTTTGTCGACGCTTGGGACGCCTCGAAGCTGACGCCTGTGAAGCTTCAAGCACGACGCTTGACACCAGGTGGTCACAAAGCTTGCGACGCTCTTGACGCGCGTCAGTTTATTGGCGCTAACCCTATCCTTTCTATTCTTGTCTCTGTAGTGGTCTGACGACGTGTCATAAAGCTCGGGACGAGCGCACACAGCCACAATCAACTTGTCTTCCATTGTTGTCTTTCTTTTCCGGACTCCTGGTCCTGACGTGAAACGTAGTAACGTAGCACCGGAGGGATCGTCTCTGATTGGTTGACGCCCAGTGCCGAAGCCGACAGCTGCCGAAACCGTCAGGTAAATAACAAAATACCTCTCTGGTCTTTGGAAAAGAACCTTTGTTTTGGATTATAACTTGGAAGACCAATGAACGTTTTTGGGCCCAGCGGCAGCGCGTCGAAAGTTCAGTTTTCCGAACTCTCGAAACGCTTGAAAAGTCGACGCTCCTGAAGCGCCACCCGCCGCTCCACGACGCTCGTCCACCATAGACATTGCATAGAAAAGTGACGCTTGCGACGCGTCCAGTGTGAACGCACCATTAGACTGGAATTGGGACCAGGACCACTGCTAAAACTAGAACCAGTTTTCACGACTCAGATAAGAACCAGGATAAAGACCAGGAATAGTACTGTTACAAATTCCCTGTTAGTTCTGTTATTTTGTTATTGATGTTTGTTAGTTTTAGTCGGCCATCCCGTTCGGACAGCTATGGGGTCCTATTGAGACGTGGACGGAGCTTCTCTCCGGTGCTACGGCCGATCGCTTAACAGAGAATACATGTATGAAGAGAGTGAGTGGATATATGTTCTTCAGGCATATTAGTGGTCACGTTAGGCGAGTGTTATTAGCGTGTGTGAGTGTGTGTGTGTGTGTGTGTGTGTGTGTGTGTTTCAGTGGGCCATTCGGTGTATACATGCAGTTCTTTCATGCTTCAAGCTAACGCTAATTGGCTAGCTGTGCTATGCTGCTTGTGTGTATGTGGGATGCTACCAGGGCGAATTCGTTCAGTTGTTGGTTGTCTTAGCACCATTTGGTGATGATGACGCTTAATCCCATCGTATGGGACTGTTTATAACATTGTTAATTATGTGTTTCTTTATTTCTAATTCTGTTACAGAAAGCATTCATCATTCATCTATTCATCATCCATTCAGTTGTTGCTGTCAGTCCTTCCCCGCTATTAAAGAAGGATTAAAAGACATTCTCGGTGTCCATTGTCTCGCTAACCGGAGCAACCGTCGTGGATGGGCGGTTCCAGCATCGCCGCTCAACGCAGAATCCGCAATATTGACCTCCTGAAGCTCCACTTTCAGTCGCTGTTGCTCTCGGTGTGTCCATGGCGCCGTCGTGGGTGAAGTGATCCGGCTCAAAGGACCAATATTGCGGATTCTGCATTAACAGCATCTAACAAACATCAATCACAGAAGAACAGAACCAACAGGGAACCTGTAACAAGTACTGAGACCAGAACTAAGACGAAAACCAGAGCCACAACTACAACTACGACTGGGACTGGGACCAAGGCTGGGACCAGGAGCAGAACCAAGACCGAGACCTATAATCAGAGGCCAGACTAATCCAGGATCAGGGCAGGGCTGTAACACAGACCCAGACCTAGACTGAGAATAGAACCAGGACGGTGGAAAGGATCAGGAATAACTTGGTCTTACTTGGGCCCTGGTCTGACGGGAGATCTGGTCTGAGGAAAGACCTGGTCCTGGGACCTGGTCCTACTTACCAGGGACATGCGTCCAGCCAGCAGCAGCTGCGTCTCACTGAGCAGGACTTTGACGTTGACGACCATCTGAAGGACGACGGCACGGCTCAGAGCCTGCACACAAAGACCAGTTACTGTCTGGACCAGGACGGAGTCCAGCACAGACCAGGACGGAGTCCAGCACAGACCAGGACAGAGTCCGACACAGACCAGGACGGAGTCCAGCACAGACCAGGACTACACAGAAAGCGGAGCGTACCCCACAGTTAGTGGACTCGGAGTAAACCACATCCATGGCTTTGGAGCTGGCGTTGACGGCGTGAGCCAGTTCCTGTTCCAGACTGTGGTGAGACCGAGCCACCTCCCGGATGCTGAGGACAGACGGAGGGATGAAGGAGGGAGGGAAGGATCAACCCAACCGGACAAGTAGATGGCTGAACGGGTTAAATAATGGTTTAAATGACGGATGAATGGATGGACAGACGGATGGATGGATGGAAGGATGGATGGATGAATGCATGATGGATGGATGATGCTTGAATGGATGGATGGCTGGTTGGATGGATGGATGGATGAATGGGTGGATGGATGGATGATGGACGATGCTTGAATGGATGGATGGATGGAAGGATGATGGATGGATGGATGGAAGGATGATGGATGGATGGATGGATGGATGGATGAATGCATGATGGATGGATGATGCTTGAATGGATGGATGGCTGGTTGGATGGATGGATGGATGGATGGGTGGATGGATGGATGATGGACGATGCTTGAATGGATGGATGGATGGAAGGATGATGGATGGATGGATGGATGATGGACGATGCTTGAATGGATGGATGGATGGAAGGATGATGGATGGATGGATGGAAGGATGATGGATGGATGGATGGATGGATGGATGGATGGATGGATGGATGGGTGGATGGATGGATGATGGATGGATTGATGGATGGATGGATGATGGATGGATGGATGGGTGGGTGGATGGATGGATGGATGGATGGGTGGATGGATGGATGGATGGATGGTGGATGGATGGGTGGATGGATGGATGGATGGGTGGATGGGTGGATGGATGGATGGATGGATGGATGGATGGTGGATGGATGGGTGGGTGGATGGATGGATGGGTGGATGGGTGGATGGATGGATGGATGGGTGGGTGGATGGATGGATGGATGGGTGGATGGATGGATGGATGGATAATGGATCAATGGATGAAGGACAGATGGAAGAAGGATGGATGGATGGTTGTCGGGTGGATGGATGACCTGTGGATCAGCGCTCCAGCTGTCTGACCGAACTCTCTAACGAGGGACGCCTCGTCATCTGAGACCATCTCTGGCTGAGAGGAGGGGCGGGGCTGAGGGGGCGGGGCCTGAGGGGGCGGAGTCCGGGGACACTCGCACTTCTGTTTGTCCTCCCAGGACTTCAAGGTGCTCTCAAAGGCCTGCAACACACACACACACACACACACACACACACACACACACACACACACACACACACAAACACACAGAGTGAGGACCGCCACCCTGGGCCCTCAGTCCGGGTCTCGGTCCATCCTGGATGAAGGACTCACCCGGTCTCTAGTCAGGGTCTGGGTCCGGTTCTTATGGAGGATCTTGATGTAGCCTGGATCCTGGACCCAGGCCTCCCCGTCCACCTGGACTGGGACGCCCTCGTCACCCAGGATGGTGATCTTCACCGTCCGACACTGCGAGACCGGACAGGAGGACAGACAGGTGTAAAGACAGGCAGGCAGCCGGTCCACAGCCGGTCCACAGCCGGTCCACAGCCGGTCCACAGCCAGTCCACAGCCGGTCTCAGCCGGTAACAGCCGGTCTCAGCCGGTCTCAGCCGGTCCACAGCCGGTCTCAGCCGGTCTCAGCCGGTCCACAGCCAGTCCACAGCCGGTCTCAGCCGGTAACAGCCGGTCTCAGCCGGTCTCAGCCGGTCCACAGCCGGTCTCAGCCGGTAACAGCCGGTCTCAGCCGGTCTCAGCCGGTCTCAGCCGGTCCACAGCCGGCCTCAGCCGGTCCACAGCCGGTCCACAGCCAGTCTCAGCCGGTCTCAGCCGGTCCACAGCCGGTCTCAGCCGGTCCACAGCCGGTCTCAGCCGGTCTCAGCCGGTCCACAGCCGGTCTCAGCCGGTCTCAGCCGGTCCACAGCCGGTCCACAGCCGGTCCACAGCCGGTCCACAGCCGGTCTCATCCGGTGTCAGCCGGTCCACAGCCGGTCTCAGCCGGTCTCAGCCGGTCTCAGCCGGTCTCAGCCGGTCCGTACCTGGGCGATGCGGTGCTGCTGCAGGTTGATGACGCGGGAAACGGCCATCTGCATGCTGCCGAACACGGCCACCACCTCCAGGATCTTATCGTCGAACGACGGCGCCGTGAAGGTCTGAAACGCGACACCACAGGTCACATGACGCCGAGCGGCCAATCGCAGAGACCGCTCACGTGAGTAGCTCTTACATCGTCCTCCTTGGTCCCGCCCCAGAAGTTGGTCCCTCCGGCGTAGCTGGGGATGTTGAGCACGGCGATGCCCTGGAGGCGGGGCAGGGGGATGGGCCGGCCGTCACACTGCAACAGACGGAGGGTGAGGCCACCGGGCGGGGGAGGGGGGGACGGGGGGGACTCGGGGGGGGCAGACCTCCAGCAGGACTCTCTGCTCCAGGTTCTTGTAGGTTCTGTGCAGCAGCTCTTTGGTTCCCAGAACGCCGTACCACATCATGTTCTTGGTCCGACTCCTGAGGACAGACAATTTTTGTGACTTTTCTCCAAGTCCAGTTGATCTGGAGCCATAAAGAACATTTAAACTTTAAAGTGAGGCAAATGCAGCTCAGGAAGCGTCAGACATAGTTTTGATTCACATGCAAAACTATTTTTAGACTTGATTGTAACAGTTTTGTTCCTATTTTCAAGCACTTTTTGTTGACGATTTTCAAATTTTGGCCGTTTCAACCATTTTACCTCCTTTTAAGCAGTTTTGCATGTATTTTTCCAACCATATTTATGTTCTTCTTTTAAAAATTCTAGACAATTCATGGTTTTTTTAAGATGTTCTACCACTTTTTCCTCCATTTCTTGTGGTTTTATCAATTTTTCCCAATTTTACTTGAACCTTTTTTGGAATCTCTTTTGAACAGTACCGTGGTGTGTCACTATAATAAAAATAAGTTCAATGTCCATCACGTTTCATATTGTGAAAGCCTCATGGAGCCGCTGCAGAGGGGCTGAAGAGCCTCATGTGGCTCCAGAGCCGCAGGTTGAACACCCCTGGTGCAGACAAACTGCTTTTCTTTTCTAGTTTTGGACCAGCAGGGAACTTTCCAGAGAGTTCCAAACACTTTGGGAGTTTGTTCTCGGTGTGGCTTGCTCCGGCGTTTTCTACCTGCACTTCTCCGGGTGCTCGTCTCGCTTGTTGTTGAAGTCCAGGGAGATTTTGGCGTCCAGTCCGATCCCAAAGTAGTTGTTCATGACGCACTTCTCAGTGTAGCACTCCCTGACACACACACACACACACACACACACGCACACACACACACACACGCACGCACACACACACACACACACACACACACAAACACACACACGGCAGTTAGTACGGCCTCAGGTGGACGGGCGCTCTGGCGGTCCAGTGTCTCACATGCTGTCCAGGTCGCAGCCAAACGGATCAGAATTCACCAGGAGACGACTGATGACAGAGCTGCTGGACAGAGACCCTGAGACAGAGACGGACCGGACAGACAGAGACACACAGGTCAGTCTTCTGCAGACATTTGCAAACAGCGAGTACAGAGGACAGTGTCTCCGACGGGGACAGCGTCTCAGAGAGCTGGACAGCGTCTCACCAGGATAAAGGACCTTGGTGTTGAGCATCGGCAGATTTTCTCTCAGAGACGTTGAGCTGTCCAGCGAGAGACTTCCTTTCCTCAGTAGTTTCTCAAAGGGCGTCTTACTCCCTGAGGACAGACGGACGGACGGGCGGACAGGCAGGAGGTCAGTTTGAGAGGACGACACCGAGCAGCAGACGCCCGGGTGACCTCTGACCTGAACGGGAGCAGCGGTGTCTGGACGCAGACTGCAGGGACACTTTGTCCTCCTCCGCCTCATCCTCCTCGTCTTCCTCCGTCAGACCCACGTCTTCCTCAGAGTTCAGGGAGAAAACCTGCTGAGTCTGAGCATTCTGCTCGTCCACAGCTGGAGGAGACGGAGACAGGGACAGACAGAGGCCTTCAAATCAGGGACATGTGGACTCAGAGTGAAACCTAAACACTAATTTATATATTTGATGCTTCCAGAGTAGAAAGAATACTGAGAGTGACTGATTCATCTGACTGGAAAAATCTCCTCTGACCCTGGTTCTGACCCTGGTTCTGACCCTGGTTCTGACCCTGGTTCTGACCCTGGTTCTGACCCTGGTTCTGCAGGTTACTCCTGTGGCTCTGGTTCTGCAGGAGCTGCACAGCCTCACCTCTCTCCGTGTGCTCGATGATCTGTCGGATGGCTTTCTTCAGACTGTTGGCTCTCAGCATGAGCTGCTCTCGAGGTCTGAAGATGGCCGCCGCCGCCGAGGAAGGCGAGGAGGAGGAAGAGGAGGAAGAGGGGGGGGAGGGGTTGACCCGAGGGGAGCAGGATGGCGGAGCAGGAGGTGGAGCAGCAGGCGAGACCATCCCCTCGCCCTCCTCCACCTCCTCCACGATGGTGGGTGGAGGAGGAGGGGGGTTTGGAGGCGGGGCGGCGGAGGCCTGGGACTCTTCATTCAGAGTTTTCAGCAGAGAGTCGAGCTTCTCCTTCAAGACGCCGCACTGACAGGAAGACATGACTAACATGAATCATCCAAATAAAACTCATGACTCATCAAAATAAAACTCATGACTCATCAAAAAACCAGCATGACTCATCAAAATAAAACTCATGACTCATCAAAAAACCAGCATGACTCATTAAAATAAAACTCATGACTCATCAAAAACTAACATGACTCATCAAAATAAAACTCATGACCCATCAAAATAAAACTCATGACTCATCAAAATAAAACTCATGACTCATCAAAAACCAGCATGACTCATCAAAATAAAACTCATGACTCATCAAAATAAAACTCATGACTCATCAAAAAACCAGCATGACTCATCAAAATAAAACTCATGACTCATCAAAAAACCAGCATGACTCATCAAAATAAAACTCATGACTCATCAAAAAACCAGCATGACTCATTAAAATAAAACTCATGACTCATCAAAAACTAACATGACTCATCAAAATAAAACTCATGACCCATCAAAATAAAACTCATGACTCATCAAAAACCAGCATGACTCATCAAAATAAAACTCATGACTCATCAAAATAAAACTTATGACTCATCAAAAACTAACATGACTCATCAAAATAAAACCTATGACTCATCATAAACTAGCATGACATCAAAATAAAAGTCACGACTCATCAAAAACTAACATGACTCATCAAAATAAAACTAGCATGACTCTAAACCCGGCTCGGCGGTCCAGCAGGACTCACCTTCCTGGCCATGGTTTCAGACTCCTCCCAGTTTTCAGTATTCTTCTCGTAAGCTTTACCAACTCGAGCCACGAAGTCTTTCACCGTCTCACAAAGAACTCTGGACAGAACAGAAACAGGGTCAGCGAGCGGCCCGACCGAGACAAGAGGGGGACTCAACAGGTCCGATCGGGACCGGACGGGACCGAACGGGTCTGCAGAGACCGGGTCGTACTTGGCAGAGGAAATGACGACCGAGTGCTGGTCCGACGTCAGGATCTTGGACAGGTGAGCCGCCACCGAGTCCTCATAGGTCAGAATCTGTTGGACCTGGACCAGAGGGGGAGACAGTGCAGTTAGCTCCAGTGTCCCATGTCCCTCCAGGTCTCCCGGTCCAGGAAACACCAGGGACCCCTGGGAGACACGCGTCCTCTACCTCCGAGTCCTCGCTGCAGTCTTCAGTGACGGTGGAGGCCGAGTGCTGCCGGTGGAACTTGGTCTCATAAACCATGATGCTCCACCTGAGGACCAGAAGACAGCCGTCTCACTGGGTGTTGCCTGTGGAGCGTGGGACCGTTCGTCCCGCCCGTCCCGTTCGTCCCGCCCGTCCCGTTCGTCCCGCCCAGGTTACCTGTCCAGCATCTTGGTGCTGGCTCGCTCCAGCTTCTCCAGGATCTGCGGCAGCTGCGTGTCGTCGTCGCAGGCCGAACCCCAACCCAGAACCCGGGCCAGATCGTTACCGGTCCCCAGAGGGAGGACCCCCAGCTGGCACTGCAGGAGGAGGAGGAGGAGAGGAGGAGGAGAGGAGGGGGAGAGGAGGAGGAGAGGAGGAGGTGAAGAGCAGCAGGAGCAGGAGTGCCTGGAGGAGCAGGAGCTGCAGTCTGACCTGTTTATGCAGACTCAGAGTGTCGATCTCCGATAAGACCCAGCCGACGCTGCCGTCTCCCCCGCAGACCAGGATCCTGAAGGTGTCGAACTTCTGGAAGAGACGCAGCCTGGGGAGCAACAGGCAGAGCAACAGTCAGCAACAGACGGAGCAACAGTGGGAGCAACAGGCAGAGCAGCAGAGCAATGGATGAAGCAACAGTCAGAGCAACAGTCAGAGCAACAGTCGGAGCAACAGTCGGAGCAACAGTCGGAGCAACAGTCAGAGCAACAGTCAGCAACAGACGGAGCAACAGTGGGAGCAACAGGCAGAGCAGCAGAGCAATGGATGAAGCAACAGTCAGCAACAGTCAGAGCAACAGTCAGAGCAACAGGCGGAGCAACAGTCAGAGCAACAGTCAGCAACAGTCAGAGCAACAGTCAGAGCAACAGGCGGAGCAACAGTCAGAGCAACAGTCAGAGCAACAGTCAGCAACAGTCAGAGCAACAGTCAGAGCAACAGTCAGAGCAACAGTCAGAGCAACAGTCAGCAACAGTCAGAGCAACAGTCAGCAACAGTCAGAGCAACAGGCGGAGCAACAGTCAGAGCAACAGTCAGCAACAGTCAGAGCAACAGTCAGAGCAACAGTCAGCAACAGTCAGAGCAACAGTCAGAGCAACAGTCAGAGCAACAGTCAGAGCAACAGGCGGAGCAACAGTCAGAGCAACAGTCAGCAACAGTCAGAGCAACAGTCAGAGCAACAGTCAGCAACAGTCAGAGCAACAGTCAGAGCAACAGTCGGAGCAACAGTCGGAGCAACAGTCAGAGCAACAGGCGGAGCAACAGTCAGAGCAACAGTCAGAGCAACAGAGGGAGCAACAGGCGGAGCAACAGGCGGAGCAACAGTCAGAGCAACAGAGGGAGCAACAGGCGGAGCAACAGGCGGAGCAACAGTCAGAGCAACAGGTGGAGCAACAGTCAGAGCAACAGGCGGAGCAACAGTCAGAGCAACAGTCAGAGCAACAGAGGGAGCAACAGGCGGAGCAACAGGCGGAGCAACAGTCAGAGCAACAGTCAGAGCAACAGGTGGAGCAACAGTCACAGCAACAGGTGGAGCAACAGACGGAGCACAGTCAGAGGAACAGGCGGAGGAACAAAAATATTACATATTGCAGAATGAAAAACAACAAAGCTCAGGTGTGTGTGTGTGTGTGTGTGTGTGTGTGTGTGTGTGTGTGTGTGTGTGTGTGTGTGTGTGTGTGTGCGCGTACCCCAGGTGCGGCCCTCCGTTCATCAGGTCGAACACCTGCGCCGGGTTCAGCAGCTGCTTGAAGCGCCGCAGGAATTTGACGCCCTGGTTGTCTCCGCTCTTCGAGTTGACGAAGACGAGCAGCGGAGACGTGACGGAGGGAGGACAGGACGCCTTCCAGAAGCCTGGGGACATTCAGCACTTCATCAGGACGGACATGTCAGAGGACAGCTGTGGGCTTGGTGGACGTGGTGGTGTAACGTCAGTCTGCGGCAGCAGGGGGAGCCGCTGAGTCTCCGTCGGCGTCTCACCGTCGGAGTCGATGCTGTTCAGCGCCGTCGGAGGGATGACGGACACTTTGCACTGTCCCAGAGGACACTTCGAGGACAGCTGCTCCTTACAGCCCGAGTGCACCTGCAGGACGGAGGGACACGCTGACACACGAACCAAACACACCACAGGAGGACACACGTGCACGTGCGTCTGTCTCACCATGGCTTTACACCAGAGACACCTCCAGTCCTGAAGACGCAGGACGCTGCCGCATGTCCTCTCACACACAAGACACTTGGCAGACACCGGAAGGTTCCCCTCCAACCACTGATGAGGCATGGACACCTAGGGACAGACAGAGGACAGGAGACAGGTCAGAGGTCAGGAGACAGGTCAGAGGTCAGGGGACAGGTCAGAGGACAGGAGGCAGGCGGACATTGTGTGTTGCTCACCCCGTCCTCGTCCTCTATGATGTCCTTCCCAATAGAAGACAAAGTTGTCCACTTACAGTTGTTGGTCGCTCGGACAGCACAACGTTTGTGAGCCTTGAACTTACACACTGCAACACACACACACACACACATACACACACACACACACACACACACACACACATTTTCTTAAGTACTGTACATGTTGTCTATAGTGTGTAGCAGAGTTGTGTATCTCCACAGTGTGTAGTAGTATCAGTGTGTGTAGCAGTATGTATCAGTGTGTGTGGTAGTTATGTACCTTCACAGGACAAGCCGTGGCTCGTGACCCCTGACAGGGCCTCTCTGCACACGTTGCAGTACGTCGGTCGAGCGTGAGAACAGGCGAACCAGTTGTGCATCCCGCTGAAGTGATCCATGCTGTACTGAGTGGACTGACACACACACACACACACACACACAGCAGTTAAGGCAGTTATAGTGGTGATGATGGTAGTTACAGCAGTAGTTATGGTAGTTACAGTGGTGATGGTAGTTATGTTAGCTATGGTGGTGGTGGAGGTAGTTATCTTAGCTGTGGGGGTGGTCACCTCGTAGTTGTGTCTGTTCTGCACGCTGCGCAGCGCCGCCATCCACTCCTCCATCTCCTTCCTGTTGTCTGCACACAGAATGAGACGCCTGCAGGGAGTGATGACCTGGAAGAGACGGACAGGTAACCAGGTTAACCAGGTTAACCCAGACACTCTCTCTCCTCAGTGTCTGCAGAAACAGGACGTTGAGTGAGACTCACTGTGAAACTGTTGTTGACGTTCTTGGTGCTGGACTCGGCCACGCTGGCGTCCGTCAGATCCACTTCGTCAAAGATGATGGACTGCAGACACACATCTGGACACATCAGGACAAGAACACACCAGCAGGACACGCCTGCAGACCTGGTCCTCACCTTGGCGGTCTGAGCGTAGTAAAGAGTTCGTCCTCTCAGTTTGAAGTATCTTCTCTTCCAGCGCTGGAACGAGTTGGTCTGTTTCTGCAGGTTTCCCTCCTTCAACACCGTCTGAGACACACACACACACACACACACACACACACACACACACACACACACACGCACACACGCACACACGCACACACAGTTAGTGTTCAGTGTTTCCATACAATCTGCAGCCTGAAATAGAAGTCGCGGTTTCCCACAAACTTCCTGTGACGCAAAAGCCTCTGCTGCCTTCAGGTACAGTCAGAGACCATGGGAAACAACAGTGCTATTTAAATCAAAGCGTTCTATGGTTTTTAATGTTTGTTTTTTTATTTTATTTTAAATTTGATTTTACTTCCATTATTGAAATCTGAAGGATTAAAGTTTCAGACCGGGAGGACTGAAGTCTCCTCATTAATAAACTACAGTAAGAGGAAAACTTCTGTAATTCCTGCAAGAACCTGAAGCATTCAAACAGAATTCAACTTTGATAAAATTAGAACCACTAAAAACTGATCCCGCACCACGGTTCTACCGGACCGGGACCGGGACCAGCATGGTCCTGCTGCCGGCTCTGGGGTCTCTCCCCCGGCCTCTCGCCTGCCGTCGCGCCGGACAGACGCCCACTTCCCCCGGGTGGGCGGCGTGAGAAACGGCGGTGTTTCTCTGAGGGCCCGGTCCGGTTCAGATCCCGGTTTGTTCCGGTGTCAAACGATTCGGACTAAACGCCTCGGCTGTACCTCCGGGAGCCGGTAACGGTCCGCCCCCTCCCGCCCCGGACTGCTCTCCCAGCCGTGGCCTGGCAGCGGCTCGGTCCAGACTCCGTTCAAACTTTAGCCGGTTTAAAGAAACCGTTACTTTGATCGACTCCCCCCTAAAGGGGCCGGAGCGGAGCCGGGCTCCCGGCCCGCACGGCTCCGCTCTGCCGTTCGGCCGGAGCCCCGGTGCCCGGGGGGCTGCGGGCTGATTTAAATGCCCCCGGTTTGCCAGCGGGCTGGAGGCGCAGGTCCGGTAACGGAGCCCGAGCGGCGCGGAACAGCGGACCTCAGCGGACTGTGGCGGGACTCGGTGGGTTCGGGTCGCGCCGGAACAAAGGGCGTCCCCGCTTCCCTCCGGGGGGCGCCGGGCAGGTCGGTGCGCCGAGACCCGGGACCAGACCGGACCATAACGGTCCCGGAGTGAAGCGGCGCCGCTCGGGGCCGAGTGCGGCCCTCCCCCGCTGGACCCCCGGGCCGGGCTGCGGACCCCGGGGCCCGGGCCCGGGCCCACGACCCCCGGCCTACCTTGCTGCGGATCTGGCCCGACGTGGACACCTTCCGGATGAGTTTCTGCGGGGTCCCGGGCTCCTGCTCCGGCTCGCTGTCCGATGACTCGTCCGGGCACCGGGAGGTGGCGGACTCCGGTCCCCCTGCCTCCGCCATCCTGTCACCAGACCCCCGGAGGGAAGAGCGAAGAACAGCGACCCCCAGCGGCGGAGAGGGCAGGCGGTGCGGCGGGCTGCAGAGGACCCGGAGCGGGGGGGTGTCCTCCAGCGGTGTCTCCTGGAGGTGTCCTCATGTCCTTCGGACACCTGTGGTCAGAAAGTTTTGTCTTTTTCCAGATGTGACTCACAGTTTTCAGGACAAGCGGTAACATCTCACACTCCTCAGTGGAAACCCGCCCGATTCTCAGCTTCTGTAGAAACTCTTATTAAAACCATCAAACTATTGTCTGAGAAATAAAGAACGTGTTGAGAGACAAAGGAAGCGGCCATCTCCCTGCAGACGGCGCAATCAGACAACCGAATCATCGACCCAGATGGACTCTCCAGTAAGAGTCATCCCAGAGAATCTCTTCAACTTTCCCCATATGATGCAGTGAACTGACACCGATCAATACTCCTCCAAAGGGACAGTTCACCAGTGATGATCACTGATCAGTGATGTCCAGTGAGACTGAGCCTCTCAGAAGACATGAACTATTGATATGAGTGCAGTGAACAATCTTTTATTAAAATGTGGACATTTTTACGTTTGTTTTTGCTTCTTGTTTGTTCTTCTTTTATCAGCCTGCCCAGTGTGATCCTGTTCAAAAGAATCCTGACCGGCAACACTGTACTGAAGTGTCTTCTGGTGGATGGATGATCAATGGATGGATGATGGATGATGGCTGGTAGATGGTGGATGGATGGATGGTGGGTGGATGATGGATGGAGGACAGGTGGATGTCCCCCCTCCTGGTTCCCAGACTCCTTCCTGGTTTCAGATTTCTGCTCTGTGATGTAAAGAAGTCAGCATGATAACTCACTGCTATTGTAGAGCCTGAGAACAAGGTCAACACACACATCACACACACGCACGCACACACACACACACACACACACACACACACACACGTGCACGAAACTAGAGCTGCTGCTCACTTTCTCAGAGTGACACCTGATACACACATAAACACTGAGACACACAAACTGAGGGAAACACACACACACACACACACACACACACACACTCACACGAATACAGAAACAGAAACATACTTCCAAAACCATTGTCTGTCAGCCCTTTATAAAACCATTGTCTGTGAACCCTTTATAAACCTCCCATCCATAAACATTTTATGAAACCATCATCTGTGAACACTTTATTAAACCACTGTCCTTGAGCACTATTAAAGCTATACTTCAACATTTTGGAAAATTGGCCCATTTAGCGCAATTCCTTAGTCATTTGGAACAGCATACTTACTTTTTTTGTGAGGGCGAGCTCTTGTTTATTCAGAGGTGAGTCGGGGAAGGTTTTCGGGACAGACACAATGGAAGTGGATGGTATTTTTGTTCCCCCTCGTCAAACTCATCAAATACACAATCCAACAACCCCAAAACACTTTGGTGGACACGTTATAATCCACACATTCACTACACTGTGAAATATTAATGCAAAATTATCAGATTGAGTTGTTTATGCAAAGATTGCTAAGACGGAACTACTTACTAAACATGGCGCCTGGGTGTAGTGATCTCAAAAGAAAAAGTAGTTCCCAGTATTTGCTTCAGTGTCGTAACGCTACAATATTATTTGTTGGTGTTCCACAGCGTAGTGAATGTGCGGATTATAACGTGTCCACCAAAGTGTTTTGGGGTTGTTGGATTGTGTATTTGATGAGTTTGACGAGGGGGAACCAAAACCATCCACTTCCATTGTGTCCGTTCTGAAAACCCTCCCCAACTCACCTCTGAATAAACAACAGCTCGCCCTCACAAAAAAAGTAAGTATGCTGTTCGAAATGACTAAGGAATTACGCTAAATGGGCCAATTTGCCAAAATGTTGAAGTATCCCTTTAAACTTTCATCCATGAACTCTTGTTTAAACCATTGTCTGTGAACACTTTATAAACCTTCCATCCATAAACACTTCATAAAACCATCGTCTGTGAGCACTTTCTAGACCCATGGTCGGTGAGCCACAGGTCCAGGATGTTGGGGCGTCTCTGGTTTCAGGAACTCTGCCGGATTTGACCCCCTGGTCCCACAACGCCTTGAAAAGAGCTCAAAGGAAGTGTGTCAGCTATGAAGGTCAGCTGTGTGTGTCTTTATGAGTCTTTATGTGTGTGTGTGAGGTCGGTGTCTTTGTATTATTATTTCTAATGCATAATCTGACCTCAATAGCCCCCCAACACACACACACACACACACACACATGCACACACCTGGTGGGCGGAGTCCAGCTGTTTATTAGTGGCACTGGGAGCTCCGAGCTTCAGACTCCGGCACACGTCCATCTGGTGAGTTGATCGAAAAATCTTTTTGCTTTTCTCAGGTTTTTTGTAGAACAGCGTAGAACCAAACCACAGAGGGGACTGAGTCTTCTGATGATGATGATGATGATGATGATGATGATGATGATGATGATGATGATGATGATGTCGTCTTCTCTCGCTCTCAGATCATGCTGTCTGCTGCTCGCCTCCTCCAGTTGGGGGCGCTCCTCCTTGTTGTCATGGAGACGTCCAACTCGATACCCCCCCAGGACTGGAGCCCCCCAGTTTCCTCAGGGGACTGGAGTCCCCCTATAGACCCTGAGGACTGCCAGAGGATGCTGGAGTCCGGGGTCCCTCCAGACCAGATGCCCTGGTTCTGCGCCTGCTCACAATGCAGCGTTCCGGGTCCAAAAGGAGAGCGAGGGGACCGAGGACTGCCAGGTACAGGACCGTCCCACTTCCTGACCCGGATCGGGACAAAAATCACATATAGGACGGACCCAGATTCTGACCAGATCAGGAAAAAGACCAGGCATGAGAAATACCCAGATCCTGACCCAGATAAGGATGTGGACGCTTTCGTCCAGAACTGTGGTCTGCAAGGTGCAGAACCAGCCCAGATCCTGATCCAGATCAGGATGTGGACAGGTTGAGGGGACTGTGCTTCATTAGAATCAGGATGGGAGGATAACAGAGTAGGTCTACCAGAGGACCAGTAGGACAACAGGGTAGGTCTACCAGAGGACAGAGTAGGTCTACCAGAGGACCAGTAGGACAACAGGGTAGGTTTACCAGAGGACAGGCTGAACTACCGGAGCACAAGTGTCCTGAAGCACAAGAGACCCTCCAAGTGTCCAGTCTACTCTGTGTCTTCGGTCCATCGTCTGTCCCCTGCTGGCCCTCAGCTGTTGTTGTCTCGTCCCACCAGGCAGCCCCGGCAGTTCTGGACGGAGAGGGTTGACCGGGTTCAGAGGACCGCCGGGGTTTGTGGGCAGACCTGGAATCAAAGGTGAGCAGCTTCTGGGTCTCTGAGGGTTCTGCTGGTTCTGAGGGTTCTGCTGGCCCCGTTGGTTCTCTGGGTTCTGCTGATAACTTTTCTGGATGTCTTCAAACTCCAGGACAGAAAGGAGACTCTGGAGAAAAGGGACATCGGGGTCTTCAGGGATCAGTTGGACCCAAAGGAGCAGGAGGATTCAAAGGTGATGAGCAGCAGGTCTCTGGTGGGTCCGTCCCCCGGGTTCTGGTTCTGGTTCTGACACGCTTTGTCTGACCTGCAGGTGAGAAAGGTGAGCAGGGCTTCGAGGGCCGTCCAGGAGACCCGGGTCCCAGAGGAGAGGACGGCACCTGTCCAGAGAACTGTGAGTCTCTGATGGGACCCCCGGGACCACCTGGTATTCCAGGCCCCGTCGGACAAAGAGGCCTGCATGGTGATCAGGGTCTGCCAGGCCCCCGAGGACTGAAGGGGGACACGGGAGTCATGGGTAGTCCTGGTGTCCCAGGAGCCTCGGGTCAGAAAGGAGAGCCGGGTTCCCAGGGGGACTGCAACTGTACTGAGGGAGCAGGAGGGGCCCCGGGGCCCAAAGGTGCCAAGGGGGACAGGGGGACCCAAGGAGACCCGGGTCCTCTGGGACAGACAGGCCCCAAGGGGGACAAAGGAGACATGGGTATGATGGGTATGATGGGTCCTCCGGGGCCCTGCATGCCCGGGGTCCAGTCCGCCTTCTCGGCGGCGCTGACCAGCAGCTACCCGCCGCCCGGCGCCCCCGTCGCCTTCGGCCGCGTCCTCCACAACGTCCTGTGGGGCTACGACCCGGAGACCGGCCTCTACACGGCCCCCGTCAACGGGACCTACGTCTTCAGCTACCACCTGACGGTCTACTCCAAGGTCCTGGTGGCGGGCCTGTTCCAGAACCACCGGCCGGTGGTCATCACCACGGACCCCGCGGCGCTGGGGACCACGTCCCACTCCGTGGTCCTCCACCTGGTCAGGGGGGACCGGGTCTGGATCCAGGTCAAGGACGCCAACACTAACGGCATGTTTGCAGGACCGGAGACCAGCAGCACCTTCTCCGGCTTCCTGCTCCACCCGGACTCCTGCGACTCGGGGTCCCTCCGCGGACCCATGCCCCCCGTGGAGGAGCCCGAGGACGGGTACAGCTGGCCCCAGACCAGCACCCAGGAGTCCCTGCTAGACCCCACAACAGCCCCGTAGACCCACCCAGACCCCCCAGACCCACCTGGACTCTGAGCTCCAGTCCTACAGAGGACTGGAACTCAACTAACTGATGAACCAACTAACCAACCAACCAACTAGACAACTAACAAACTAATTAACTAACTAACCCTTTGAATGGAGGAGCTCACACTGTGTGTGTGTGTGTGTGTGTGTGTGTGTGTGTGTAGATGTTTTTCTTGGAGTTCCTGATGAACCTGTAATAAAACACAGACATTAAAAACCTGTGGATCAATCGATGTCTGTTATGAAGAGAGGTATCTTCTCAGGAGAACTGAACTTCTGATGCGACTGAACACTGAATAAACATTAAGTCACTTTTACATCCCGAAGCGTCAGAGGGCCTGCTGAGGGCCTGGTGTTGTTTTGAATGAATAAAAGCTGAAGATGATTCCGACTCTTTAATGAAATGAACGAAAGTGCTTCAAAAGAAAGAAGAAAAAAAAAACTGGAGCTGAAGTGGTTCAACAAGGATTACAAACAGAACCTCAAACTGAGTTCAGACAGTCAAACACAATGATATGAAGTGAAGAGAGTCGCGCTGATGGTGAGCAGAGTGAAGTCCAGAATTTATTCAAGGACCTGTGAATGCAGAAGGATTAGAGCAGGTCGTTCTGCTGGAAAATTATCATTTCTGCAGTTCAGGTTCTACAAACAGTCTGATGGCTTCAGATCTATGAAACCGTGCCAGGAGAACCTTTACATTTAGAGTTTGTCTAAGTTGTGTAATAAATATATCTCCACTAAAACCTAACATTTCAGAATCTCAACATGAAGCCAGTTTTAATGAAGCCTTTTGGTGAGAAATACAATAAAACGTTCATGAAACCGTTCATCTGTAGATGTTTACCCTCTGCATGTTTTCTACAACCTCCCCCTGGCAGCGTGTCTGATGCTAACGCTAGCTAGCCTTCATCTCAGCGTCCCGGACAGTCCAGGTCTCAGGGCTCTGGAGAAACCTGCTCAAAATCTTTGGAGTTTTCATCATTTGCTCAGTGGTTTGGTGAGCCGGGTTGAAGCCGCATGTGGCCCTGGAACAGAACCAGCAGCGCTAACAGAACCAGCAGCGCTAACAGGACCAGCAGCGCTAACAGGACCAGCAGCGCTAACAGGACCAGCAGCGCTAACAGAGCCAGCAGCGCTAACAGGACCAGCAGCGCTAATAGGACCAGCAGCGCTAACAGGACCAGCAGCGCTAACAGAGCCAGCAGCGCTAACAGAACCACCTGGACCATGTCCTCTGAAGACCACAGGTTGTCCTCACTTCTCATGTTTGTGTCCCAGATGTATGGGAAAAACCAACTGAGACAGGAGGGGGGACCAAGATAGCTCCACCCATGGCTAATTGTGGGGGGGAACTAACTAAATGAATGAATGAATGAATGAATGAATGAATGAATGAATGAATGTCTCCTGGGTTGAAACACAGACACAGGTTTTTTTATTTTTCAGTCTGATATTTTTATTCCTCTGATTCAGAACCAAGTTTCACAACAAAACATCTAAAGAAGCTTCAGCAGCTCAGAGCTTCACGGTCTGCCTGTCCCCCGAGGGACAGACGGGACAGGGACAGACCTGAGGGACAGACTAGGTGGACAGAGGGAACAGGGACAGACTCAAAGTGGGGGACACTGAAGTAAAAGAACACGTGTCTGTTGTCCCGCGGCCTTATGATCAAAGCTTCTGATGACGGACAGCGTTCGTCCAGCAGGAGACATGAGGGACAGACTGAGTTTCTCCAGCAGGTGGCGCTGCAGGAGACATGAGGGACAGACTGATGGGACCATGTCTGCCGTTCAGGCCTCAGTGGGGGACTCGTCATCGTCTCCAAAGACCACACCCTTCAGGTAGGACCGCTTAAAGTCCTCAAACACCATGTCGTCCACGTCACTGAGGACAAGAGGACACAGAGGACAGGTTTGGTTCTTGAGTGGCAACAAGACAGGAAACAACAGAATGGCCAAGAAAATGAGAAGAAACTCACCTGTCCGACACTGGAGACACACACGCACACACACACACACACACACACACACACACACATACACACACACACAAGATGAGAAATTTAAACAAACGCAAGTCAACAAACACAAAAACATTGTTTAACAGATGCAAAATTTGTGTGTGTGTGTGTGGGGGGGGGGGGGTTACCTGGTTCAGGTTTCGGATGCATCAGCTTGAAGGGAAGTTCCAGAGACACATCACTGTATAACACACACACACACACACACACACACACACACACACACACACACACACACACACACACACACACACACACAGTTCAGGGTGTGTACATGTTTCTCTCAGGACGGTTCTGAAGATGTCAGCTCTGCTGGATCAGTTTCTGAACATACCTCGATCCAACCGTCCTGTAATTGGACACCAGCATCATGCAAAGGGACAGAAAAGACATTGAATGAATCTTTCTGAATGTCCAGTGACCGGAGTCTTCCTCGTCATGTGACCTGTCACAGCTCCCACTCACCCAGAGGCGATCATCCTCAGAACCATCTTGTAGGACACCAGCATCCCCTGGACCTCCTTCAGAACCTCCTGCTTCACTCTGAGGGACGGACGGACGGAGACAAGGAGAGACGGAGACAGTGAGACATTTAAACAGCGAAACATGGAGAGACAGACAGAGACAGTGAGACAGAGAGACATTCAAGAAGAGACGGAGACAGTGAGACATTTAGACAGAGACAGTGTCAACCCAAGCAGACAATCAGATGGCTGAATGGGGTTAATTAATGATTTTAAAGATGGATGAATGGATAGACAGACAGATGGATGGACAGATGGATGGATGATGGATGGATGATGCTTCGATGGATGATGTTTCATAGATGAATGGCAGTGGTGGGCGCAGTCCGCTAATCAGCTAACCGCTAATTAGCGAAGCTAACATTTTCATTAGCGGATTAGCTGTTCAGCTAACTTTGAAAAACATTAGCGGACTAATTAGCTTCCGTTAAATTTCCACGTTAGCGACTCTGGTTTCCGAGGGTACTTGAACGCCTCTCGAACGTGCTTCCTTTACTGTGCAAAGTAATGAAAAGTCTCTTCTCTGCTGTTAAAAAACACCGAAAATTGTTTCGAAAAAACATGGATTTTGTAATGCATATAACTCCCGATCCGTTTGCCCGATTGAAACGATTTAAAAACTGTTAGAAAGCCTCGGAACTCAAGATTCCGGGGATATTTGAATGACTCGCGTACGTGCTTGCGTCATGGCGCGACGTCAACAAATAATCCCCTATGTGCTCTCGGCGCTCGCGGAGAAAATAGAGAGGAGCAGAGCGGGCGCGCTGCAGAGCGCGAGCCGCTCGATCCGATACTCGGTGTGCGGCGCTGCAGCTTCCGCGCGGGCGCGTCCTGTGTGAACCAGGCGTTAGCGGTTAGCGGTTATTGTTAGCTTCAGCTAAATCTTTTAGCAGTTTATCGGTTTAGCGTTATCGAAGCTAACTTTTCAGTTAGCGGAAGAACGGTTATCGAAGCTAACTTTTTGGTTAGCGGAAGAACGGTTATCGAAGCTAACTTTTTGGTTAGCTGTGCTCACCACTGATGGTTGGTTGGAAGGTTGGTTTCATGGATGGGTTGACAGATGATGGTTGGATGGTTTCATGGGTCAATGAATGAATAGATGGTTGGATGGTTTCATGGATGGATGTTTGGATGGTTAGTTTCATGGATGGATGGATGATGGTTGGTTGGATGGACTGAAGCACAGAGCTTCAAGCTAACAGCTGGTCCCTCAGACTGTCCCTCAGTTGGACCTGACATGTTTCAACCCATGACATTTGGACCTCATATCTATAATAATATAGATAATATTATAATATTATTATAATATCAGCTGCCACATACCGATGATGTGCTGTTGCAATAGTAATCCTGTGTGTGTGTGTGTGTGTGTGTGTGTGTGTGTGTGTGTGTGTGTGTGTGTGTGTGTGTGCGTGTGTGTGTCTCACATGCTGGACGAGGCCAGATTTGTGTCCTCGTGTTTGAGGCGTCCGTCCAGTGCGAGTCCCCTGCGTTCCTTGTTGTGAGTCAACAGAGGATAGAGTGTGTAGATCTTCTTCAGACTGGTTCCAGAGGGAACGGAATCACTGCAACGCGTGCGCGCGCACACACACACACACACACACACACACACACACACACACACACACACACACGGCTTCAAGTTCCTTCCTGTCATCTCCTGACAAACTGTTGTGTTGTGTAGTTTGTCCGGTGTACAGACACACACTCACCTGCTCTCCTCTTTGGCCACAGATTTAACGTATTTGTCGTTTGAGTAAAGAACAACATTGGTCACCTGCTCCACTGAAACAAAACAACACAAACAACATGTCAACAACACAAAAAACTAACGCAAAAAACAGCCAACAACAGAGCAAACCAGTCAGCAACACACAAACTGTCAACAAAACAAAATGGACAAATGTGGACATAAGCTGACAGACATAGAGGTGGAGACAGATGTGGACGGACAGGGAGACAGGCACGTCTTGTCACCTGACACGCTGATGTCTTTGATGTTCCTGCTGGACGAGTTGTTGATTTCAACGTGGACCTCGATGGGTTCTCCATGATAGAACGTCTGTGGGGACAGGCAGAGACGGAGACAGCTTAGAACCAACCGGGCCGGGCCGGAACCGCTCCGCGTCTCACACCGGGTCCAGTGAGGACGGCTCGTCCCACCTCCTTGGACATGCTCATCTTGACGTGCAGCGGTTTGTCCGACATCAGGAACTCGAAGGTGGTTTCAGCCACGGGGACGACCTTCCTGTCCTCTGGACTGAACTGCACCTTCCTGATGCTGAGACGGACACTGCTCCTGCACCCCGGGGGGACAGGGGACGGACAGAGCGCCATTCAAGACACGGGATTTTACAGAGAAATAGCAAGCGCTCAACGAGCCGCCTGAGAAAACCAGGCAGAATTAAAATACAAATACATACAAACAATTAAAATACAATGCCTTCCAAAATTAATAATACAAACAATAATTCCAAAATTAAGATGCCATTCTGTGGAACACTTCCTCTATTTTTTTGTACAACTGGAAATGGAATGCAGAATCAATTTTATTGCTGAAAAAAGTCACTGATTACAGGGTCCATAGCTCTACTTCATGATCTCTGTACAGTAGTTCTTAAGTTCAAGATGGCGTCCAAAATGGCCGCCAAATGTGGTTTCTTGTCATAATATGACTACAGTTCCACACTGACTGATTGTTTAATAGCTCCATATGACCAGTTTTATTTAAAAAATGACCAGTTTTGTTAAAAATGTTATCAGAAAGTTCACATATGTTTTCATGGGATGTTTTTACCCCATGAGCTGAGATTTTTTAGGGAGTTACAAACATAAGGTACAATGTTATCTGTACTTCAGCAGGAAGATCCATCATCTCAGCTGTATTGTTTGAAGTCAAACAGGAGATTTAGGAGTAGTTCCAGAACATTAATAACAATGCATTGGTTTTATATAGGACTTTTCTGGACACTGAAAGACACTTTACATTGCATTATTCATTCTCTCCATACTGGGTGGGGGGAAGCTACTACTGTAGGTAGACTGACGGAAGCGAGGCTGCCAATCAGCCCCTCCGACCACCACCAACCATTCACTCTCACACTGCTTTCATACAGGGTGGGTGCAGTGTCTTGCCTAGGACACAACAACAGTTTTACGCCTGCGGGAGCGGGGATCGAACCGCCACCCTTCCGGTTATGAGACGACCCGCACTACCATCTGACCTACCTACCGTCACCCCATTCTTCGACCCAAGAAAAACACACATTTAGCTTACTGAAAGAGTTATGGTCCAAAACACAAGGAAAAGTACATGTGGCGGCCGTCTTGGATTCCATCCTGAATAACCGCTTTTAACCACAGTGGCTTCAAAAGTCAGGAACACTTGAATTCAGCGCCGTAAAATTAGACAGTAAATGTCAATCGGAACACGGCGCTTCACGTTCCTGCTCAGCTGAAAATGCCAACATTTCTCTGACCTGATCCCTGGGAGTCATTTTCCTTTGTCACTGGTCGATCGCTTCTTAGCTCAAAATTCATGGTGGAAACTTCCTGTAATTCATACCTTTCAGATCTCTCCTGATAAAAATGAATAAAACTATAAAACTGGTCATATGGAGCTTTTCAATCAGCGTGGACCTGCAGTCAAATGATGGCAAGAAACCACGTCTGGCGGCCATTTTGGACGCCATCTTGAATTTAAATACTACTGTACGGAGATTAGGAAGTAGAATTATGAAACCCAATAATCAATTACCTCTTTGTTCAGCAATATAATTGTTTCTGTCCCCCACGCTCCCTGTCCCACACACATTGTCCCCATCATGTCTGTCCCATCATGCTCTCTTCCCTCTGACTCTTCGACACAAAGGCTCATCGTGCCCCTCATGCCCCTGGATCAGACAAGGCTGGGACAAGAACAGACCAAGACCAGGACCAGGACCAGGACCAGGACCAGGACCAGGACCAGGACCAGGTCTTTCTCGTATCACTCACTGTTTGTTCATCTTCTCATCCTGAACGTCTCCACAGAAAGCTTTGACTTCAAACTCCACTGCGCATTTCTGTCAACACAACAGAGGGGAGAGAGTGAGACAGGTAGACAGAGAGAGAGAGAGAGAGAGAGAGAGACAGACAGAGAGAGACAGAGAGAGAGAGACAGAGGCAGAGACAGAGAGACAGAGAGGTCCTACCTTCCCCACGTCAGACGGTCCGGGCTGCAAAGCCACTGAACACGGCAGGTTGTCTGGAAACTGAGACACAAACTGGAACTTTAACTGGACCTGGCCACAGGCCCTGAATCGGACCGGGTCCTATTCCTGGTCCTGGTCCTGGACCAGACCAGACTCACCTCGAAGAAGAAGGGGTAGGCGTTGTCCCCCAGCTTGCGCAGCAGCTGGCGCTGGATGCGGGTGTGGGTCAGCTGCTCCTTGTCCTGCAGCTCCGGGTAGACCTGCCGGGTCACCATGAACAGGTCTCTCCTGAAGTGGACGCCCATCACGTCCACGTCCGGACGGCCGTACACGAAGGTACAGGACAGCATGACGTACACTGGAACACGCACACGCACATCACACAACAGAGGGCAACGCCGGGCTGACTGGGACACCGGACCTGGTTCTGGTTCTGGTTCTGAACATGAGCGGAGGCTTCACACACTCTCACCTTTCCTCCCCTTGAGCTGCACGGGGTCGATCACGACGACGCCGTCTGTGAACACAGAGCAGTGGCGTGGAGTGAGGATGACCGCCGGCGAGGAACCGACTCCGATCAGAATCGATCCGATTCGGATTTACAGATAAAGAACCCGACAGAGATTATTGAACGCTGGACGAGCAGCGGTTGACAGATTAGGGTTCGGGTCTCATTTCAGAAACTGCTTTGTTAATCCACCCTAATCCTGCGCAGGGTCACCGAGCGCCAGAGCCACGCCCAGCTGACCTAGAGCGAGGACAGGTGAGGACAGGTCTCACTTCCTGTCTCCTGTTATGGTTTGATTTTCTCTCACTAAAACGTGTTGGTTTGATTTTCACACCCTGAGGAGCCGGTTTCCACTCACCCACTGGGTCCACAAAGTCACAGTGGTCCACGAAGTCCCTCCGGGCCATGTAGACGCCCACCTGCAGGACAGACATCCCTGGTCAAGGACTCAGAGTGTGTGTGTGTGTGAGTGAGTGAGTGTGTGTAATCTAGAGAGAGCTCACCGACTTGTCGCGTGACAGCTTCTTGTAAACAACATGTTTCGGACTCATGATGACTGAAATAAAGAAGAAACCATTAATGTTTCACCTGGTCATGACATCACTTCCTGTTTTACCAGGTCATGATGTCGCTTCCTGTTTCTCAAGGCCATGATGTCATCTGGTGATGAAGTCACTTCCCGTTTCACCTGGCCACGATGTCACATCCCATTTCAACTGGTTATGAAGTCACTTCCTGTTTCATGATGTCACTTCCTGGTAGTGGTCTGTCTTTATCTTCTGGAATCTTCGCAGCCAGAAGTTCTCTGTAACTCAGAGCCTGCTAACCGTAGCTTGCTCAGCTCCAGCTCCACCGTTTGAATCTCTTGTCTAGCTTAGCCTAGCATTAGCTTAGCTTTAGCTTAGCGTTGGTGATGTCTTCGTTGTGGTTTTCCGGCTCAGTGTGTTTGTTTTCTTTCTCCTTCAGAGAGAGCGGTATCTGGAAGGCCGGTTGATGAGACATGACGACTAGAAGTACCAGAAATAACAGGACGATGTCCCCCGGTGTCTCCTCCGTCCCCCTCCGGTCCGGTCCAGCCCACTCTAAAGACAGGAAGTGCCGCGCTGTGGGGTTTGACTCGGGTCTCTTCAGATTGGCTGTAGAATTTCTCTGGAGGTTTTTGCAGACGGCGATCCCGGACTGGCTCCGGACAGGATGGCCTGCGTCACAGACGGTCAACGTCTCGGCCACAGAAAACACCAAAAAACAGAGACGACGACACAAAGCGTGCCGATAAGCTGGGAGGCACCAGGAGGAGGTAGTTCTGTTTTCTCCCGGTCCCTCTGGGTCCCGCTTTGATCCACCGGCAGGAATTTAGAAGTTGCCTCAGTAGCGCCAACCCAACCCGGACGGTTGTAGTTTGTTCTCGCCGTTCTTGAGTTGTTCTCGTCAGGATCGAGTGACTTTTCATGTTTCAACCTTTCAGTCGTTTTTTTAGACCTTTCACGCATGGCGGTCCAGCCACACTGACCACTCGAGCAAAAACCCACAATCTATACACACACACACACACACTTACCTTGAAGAGGAGCGATGAAGAGGATGCAGCAGGTGAGGAAGACGAACACTGAGGGAACCTGAACTCATCCCGGAGCCAAACTTATAATCTGCAGCGCGACAGTCAGCAGAACCCAGATTACCACCATAATCCCAGAGAACCTGCTGAGTCTGTCGCACACACACACACTGACTAGTGTGTGTAGCAGGTTCCATGACGTGAACCAGTTCGACTCAAACATCACTCAGTGTCACCTGGTCAAAGATGGCCGACAGTGTAACCATGGCGACGGATCGATGGCGGACAGCCTTAATGCTCAGAGAATTTTCACCGTTTCTACGGAAACGTTCACCAAAGTCTTCCAGAGCATTGTCACATGGTGATGAGGATGATGATGAGGTGCAGGCGTGAATGCTTCCGGTGTGTGTGTGTGTGTGTGTGTGTGTGTGTGTGTGTGTGTGTGTGTGTGTGTGTGCTGAGCTGATTAGCTCCCGTCAGACTCAGCAGTCTGAGTGCTGACTGCAGCGGGACTCAGGAATGTGGACCAGACTCCTGGTCTCCATGGAGACGGGAGAAGAAGAGACGCAGACAAATGTAATCAGATTACAATCAGTACTCAGAAGTGCTCAGACTTTATTCGGTGAGTGACAGCCACTGAAACTTCACAGGTAAAAAAAAAAAAAAGAAAAAAAAAACCAAGTGTCCATTAGAGACGTGTCTTCCTCAGTTTGAGTGGGAGGACACCTTCATCAGAGGACAGCGTCCCCGTCTGCCTGCCTCACATGTCTGACCACAGGACGGCCCGGCTGCCTTTCTCCACACTGGCAACGTACGACCCCGAAGGAGACCAGGACACCGAGTTGATGGCAGAGCTACAGAGAGACGGGGGGACAGAGACAGGGACATTTTATGAGACACTAGTCCTCCTCCAGGTCTCTTCTCGACTGACTTGAACTGAGAGAAATCCATTCAGCAGATGAACTGCTGGCTGTGGGGAGAGCAGGAGGGCCAGACGGTCGATCTGTACCACTCCAGACTGAAGATGGCGTCTGCCACGTGGTGGTAGAATCCTGCTGCTCCTCACGCCGCTCCTCTTCCGGGACTGAGCGGTTTCTTTTTTCTTGGAGCTCGTTCCCGTCCTGTTGGGAGTGGTTTCAGTCCTGGAACAAGCAAGTCAGCAAACAGCCGGTCTTCTTCCTCCTAAAGGTCTCCGGACTCATCTGGGATCTCTTAAACCACAATAGTACAGAGTGGTCGGCGCTCGGCCGCCACACCGGAAACATCAGGTTTATAAAAGACGGCCAGAACCTGAGGATCCCGGCCGTCCTCTGACCACTGGACACCGTGATACACCCCTGTCCCACTGCAGCTAGCGGCTCGAACCGTGTTTTCCACCCGCTAACAAATTCTTTGAGTGCTTCTAGACTCCTTTCCCACCGCCTGCAGACACGGGTCTCACCTCCTGCTGGCGAGCCGCGTCGCTGCGTTTTCCCGCGCTGATGGTGTCCCACGTTGATGACATCATCAGCGCGACGGAGCAAAACGAAAGTAAACAATGCAGCAGAGGACAGTCCCCGTTGCCTGTAGACAAATCTCCTCTTCCCCCGGATCAGGGGAAGCTCTCTGGTCTCGCTATCTCGCCAATACTGGGTCATCCTGACGAAGGAAATCTCCCGCTGTGTCCAGAAACAACAACTAACGCTAACGTAGCCGCGCCGCGTTGACGTCATCACGCAAGTTCCCGGATGTATCCCTCTCCCACTAAAACGCCGGTAGCAGCGACCCGTTAAAAACCCGGGACGACTGCAGGGCAGAACGACCCGGGTCTAAATGCAGACTAAACCCTTTACACTGCCGTGAGGAGCCGGGTATCAGCGGGTTTAAACGGGTTTTTTTGGCCAGTGGGAAAGGGGCTGTAGAGTCCTGTCACGGAGCGATAACCCTGCCGTCTGTTCGGGATGGGCGTTTGTCTCACATTCCTGTAACTCTCGGCACTTCGGCTTCATTTAAAGGGAAAAATCCAGGAAAGGATCCGTCGCTGCAGCAACTCCCCGACCGGCGGGGAGCCCTGGCGTGTCAGGAAGAGGACAGAGGGGACAGAGTGTCTCCTCACCTGTGGCTCCGGTCCAGAGTCCGGTCCACTTTCCCTGTCAGGACGTTCCAGACGTAGAGAGCGCCGTCTGCCGACCCCCCGGTCACATAACTACCATCAGGACTGAAAGACAGCAGCGGTGAAGTCAAGAAGAGACCAGGTCCTCAGGAGACCAGGTCCTCAGGAGACCAGGTCCTCAGGAGACCAGGTCCTCAGAAGACCAGGTCCTCAGGAGACCAGGTCCTCAGGAGACCAGGTCCTCAGAAGACCAGGTCCTCAAAGAGACCAGGTCCTCAAAGAGACCAGGTCCTCAAAGAGACCAGGTCCTCAAAGAGACCAGGTCCTCAGAAGACCAGGTCCTCAGGAGACCAGGTCCACAGGAGACCAGGTCCTCAGAAGACCAGGTCCTCAAAGAGACCAGGTCCTCAAAGAGACCAGGTCCTCAAAGAGACCAGGTCCTCAGAAGACCAGGTCCTCAGGAGACCAGGTCCACAGGAGACCAGGTCCACAGGAGACCAGGTCCTCGGGAGACCGTACCTGAAGGTCACTCGAGTCCAGTCCGCTCCACACTTGAAGCCCTGAGCGCTGAAACACAGAAAAAGTCGGTCAGAACCGGGACCTGGACCCTGGAGACCAGGCCCAGAGGGGACTCACCTGAAGGTCTGCCGCACGGCGTTGGTCCGCAGGTCGATGATCTTCAGCAGGTCGTCTCTGGAGCAGCTCAGCAGCTCCGTGCGGTCGTGGTTCAGGTCCAGAGACGTCACCCGACCCAGGAGCTCCAGCTCTCTGACGATGCTCTCCGCCCTGAGGGACACCACGGTCCTTCACCAGGTCTGAGGGACACGTTGGACCCTCGCCGGGTCCTCGTCCTCACGCCGCTCGACTCACCTGATGTCCCAGAAGCGGACCTTCTTGTCGAAGTGTCCGCTCATGACGCACTGCTCCGTGCAGACGATGTCGTTACAGCTGGAGCCGGCGAACACCGTCTTCATACCTGGACAGGTGAGGACGCGTCAGTCCGCGGACGGCCGGTCGGGCAATCGGCCGGCGGCCCCGCCCTCACGCCGCCCTTCACTCACACACTTTGCTGCGCAGGTCCCACAGTTTGAGCGTGCGGTCGTAGCTCCCGGACACGATGCGGGCGTTGTCCAGCAGGAAGCGAGCGGACAGAACCTTCCCGCTGTGACCCGTCAGCGTGTGCTGGGGACACGGGGGACGCGATGGGGGAGACGGGTGAGACGTCTGGTCACGTGATCGATCCGGACACGCGGCCAGCAGACTCACCCTCAGCCTGTAGTCGTCCACCGTCCAAATACGACTGGCAAAGTCATTGGAGGCGGCCAAAAGGTAGGAGCCCTGAGAGCGCAGAGGACAGAGTCCAACAAGTCCAACGGGGTGGGACGGATCAGAGGGGGGCGGGACGGGAAGAGATGGGGCGGGGCGGGGCGGGACGGATCAGAGGGGGAAAGGACGGGATGGGGCAGGGCGGGACGGGACGGGACGGGCGGACGGAGGGGACTCACCGCGCTGTCGAAGTCGATGCTGGTGATTCCGGCGTTGCTGCCAGTCAGAGCTCCTTTGGGTTCGCAGCGTCCTGCAGACAGGAGACGACCATGAGGACAGACGGAAGACACAGATCTGCTCTCTGATTGGACGATCCGACGAAGGCCTCAGCTTGAAAACTTGAGATCAGCCCCCCTCCCCCTCCGCGGCCCCGCGCTCCGTGCCGATTGGTTGTGTCGGAGGTCAGTCACACGGAGGCCGCCGCTCTGAGAACAGCCTCGCCGTGACGTCACTTCCTGTGTGTGTCAGCAGCCGCTGGACCGCCATGCAGCACTGGAGCATGACGGGACAGACAGCGGGGGCTGCTGGGAGCCAGAGGGCCGCAGGAAAGGATTGTGGGTAATCAGACCTTTTACTGTTCATCACCGACCTTCAGCTCGTCTGAGACGGAGACGCAGACCGACTCACCGGCCACGACCTCCCACAGCTTGACCCGCCGGTCCATCCCGCCGGTCGCCAGGAGACGAGAGCCGGGACTGAAGCGCACCGCGTTCACCTCGCCGTCATGAGCATCCTGCACGCACGCGCACACACACACACACACACGGCATCAGCGGACCAGGCGGTCTGGACCTGGAGGACCCCGGCTCTGCGGACCCTGACTGGACTCACGAAGACGTGCAGGGCCGTGGTCGGGACCCGGACCTCGGCGCACACCCCGGACGGGTTCTCGGTACTTTCCGGCGACGTGCTCAAAGAGTTGGCGGTTCGACGCCTGCTGGGGAGAAGACAGGATCAGATCTCACAGGACAGAACCACACGGTCCAGACCTAGACCCGAAGACCAGAACCGAGAGTCTGAAGGAGGCAGACGGACAGGGACGGATCGACCTACCCAAAAATATTGGAGATGGAGTCGAGGAGACCGCCAGGAGGCTGCTGGGACATTTTCTTGCTGTATGGAGACAGGGACTGTGAGGACAGGGGGTGTGGTCTGGAGGAGCGGAGGTGCTGATTGGCTGAGGAGGACGTGGACGCTCTGACCTGGGAGTCCTGCTGAGCGTCCTGCTGGGGGACGTCTCTCCTCCTCCAGGCTTCCCTCCGTCATCGGTCAAAACCTCGATGTCCTCATCCCTGAGAGAAGACAGGCGTCAGCACAGTACGTCCCCCGTTCCCCCTGTCTCAGTAAGCAGCAGGTAAAGTGTCTCACTGCTCCAGAGGGAGGGGCTCCTTGGCAGCTTCTGCCAGCTCCTTCTGGAGTTTGGCTTGTCGGCGCCTGGAAAAAAAGAAGAGAGGTGAGTCAAGAGGCCCCGCCCCCTCCTGTACATGACCCAGGAAGCCCCGCCCCCTCTCTCAGGTGACCCAGGAAGCCCCGCCCCCTCTCTCAGGTGACCCAGGAAGCCCCGCCCCCTCTCTCAGGTGACCCAGGAAGCCCCGCCCCCTCTCTCAGGTGACCCAGGAAGCCCCGCCCCCTCTCAGGTGACCCAGGAAGCCCCGCCCCCTCACCACGGGAGACTGAGGAAGCCCTGCCCCCTCGCCAGTGACCCAGGAAGCCCCGCCCCCTCCTGTATGGAACCCAGGAAGCCCCGGCCCCTCTCGCTGTGGCCCAGGAAGCCCCACCCCCCCCTCTCGCTGGGGCCCAGGAAGCTCCGCCCCCTCCTGTATGGGGCCTAGGAAGCCCCGCCCCCTCCCCTCCCGCGGTACCTGCTGTCCTTCTCGTTCTCGGCGTTGAGCCGGTTGGCCTCCTGAGCCTTCTCGGCCATCCAGCGGGACACCAGCTCCTGGTTGTCCTCCGTCGTCTTCCTCAGCTTGTCCTCCAGGGCGGAGAAGGTGATCTGCAGGGCGTCGTACTCGTCCTTCAGCGTCTGATTGGCCCGCTCCAGGTCCTGCGCAGGAAGTCACACGGTCACCGCTCCACCCGCGGCTCGTGTCCCCCGGGACAACGGTAACCGTGACGACGAAGGCCTCAGCTTGAAAACTTGAGATCAGCCCCCCTCCCCCTCCGCGGCCCCGCGCTCCGTGCTGATTGGTTGTGTCGGAGGTCAGTCACACGGAGGCCGCCGCTCTGAGAACAGCCTCGCCGTGATGTCACTTCCTGTGTGTGTCAGCAGCCGCTGGACCGCCATGCAGCACTGGAGCATGACGGGACAGACAGCGGGGGCTGCTGGGAGCCAGAGGGCCGCAGGAGAGGATTGTGGGTAATCAGACCTTTTACTGTTCATCACCGACCTTCAGCTCGTCTGAGACGGAGACGCAGACTTCAAACTGCTGCAGTGTGTGTGTGTGTATGTGTGTGTGTGTGTGTGTGTGTGTGTGTGTGTGTGTGTCTCACCTGCAGGTAGCTCCTCAGCTCCCGGCAGTCTCCCTCCAGACTGGCGATCTGCTGCTGATACTCCTGCATCCTGAAACCAACAGTTCCGCTGTCAACCTGAGCTCCGCCCCACTTCAACCAGTTAATCTCATTAACTGTGATTAATTAATGCAGGGATGACTCAAGATTAATGTTTATGAATCGTGATTAATCTCTTAATTAAGCTTTTTTCCCAGTTTGAAAACAGTATTTTTAACGTAGACATTGGATTCAGTATTAAGGTCTCCATGACGCTTTATTTTGAAAGGAAATCCAGCCAGGTCAAAAGGAAGTTGTTTCTGTGTCTTGATTCCCGATCGAGACGCTCCGGTCAGAAATCAGCGGCTGCAGGAAGTCGCTGTGCTGAAACTTCAACAATGAACCGATGGTTTGGACTGAAAACTGCCTTCAAATGCAAAACAACTTCTAAAACGGGGGTGGCCAACCAGTTGATCGGTCGACCGGTCGGTCGTGGAGCGTCCCCCGGTAGACCGCGAGGTGAAGGGGCAAAGACACACACAAAAAGAAAAAAGTTTGTGCGATTAAAAAAAGAAAGAAGAAAACAATGTGTGTCTGTGCGCACACGCAGCACTTCATGCATGATGGGAATTTTTCGTCAGCTGACTATCAGCGGTGCGGCGTGTCAACATGGCGGGGGCGTCGGCAAAACGACCCAAAATCGACCATTTTGATCCTGAATGGGAGGAAGATGACGTGGTGTGTTGTACGATTAAAATCCCGAGTGTCTGATCTGCACTAAAACGGCGGCAAAGAAGGGGAATGTGGGGCGACATTACCAGGCCACGCACGCCAAACTGTACGAAAAGGATTTCCCTCCAAGAACGGCTGTACGCGCCACACAACTGGACAAACTGAAGAAACAGCTCGCTGGAAGGCAGGGAACTTTCAAACACCTCGCACCGGTCAGCTCGACCGCTGCTGCTTCCCGGGCGAGTCAGTTCAGCCACGGCGAGGCCTGGAAGGACGGCTCTCTGGAGTCTGTTCAACGGCTTTAAAATTAAAGCCGAAATTGTGAATGCCCTTAAAAGTATACGAAAGTCTGGCAGTACCGCCACACGGCGATGTGAAGGCACGGCCGAGGACACGAAGGAGCAACTGAGGAGGGATAGCGACGCTTGCGAATGTTATTATTTGCAATTTGGCCGATTTCCATTACAGCTGGCTGGCCGCACAAATGGCTTCAGTGCACATTGAAACCAAGTGAATCTTCTCCCGATATTCTGAATCACCACTGCATCAGTCACCAGCGAGCATCGGGAGGGAAGACGGCACGAATGAAGGGCGAGATGCTATCTGCACGGACACTGTGTTCAGTTCGAGCCCGGAGTCTGCAGAGAAGGCTTTTCCGTGCGCACTTAGAGGAAAACGATGCACATCCTCCTCCGTTCCTCCTGGAGAGGATGGATCCTTCTGGAAACGAGGAGAAATACCCCTAATCTCAGAAGACGCGCCCTCAACCTGACAGCTCACTTTGGATCCGCTTATGAGAACCACACATGATAATCATCAAGTCCAAGAACAGATCACAAATGACTGATGGCCACCTTGCAGTCGGCTCCTGCACTCCGGACAATGTCAAGCTCGCCTCGCCGCCTCCTCCCAGGCCCAGGGCTCCCCGGGAGCAAGCCATTTCCTTTTTCCATTGAGTTCATACCAATAATCAAAGCCAAGTTATAGCTGTTGTTCCTCATTTTGGCTGTTGTTGCTCATCGTGTGTGTGTGTGGGTGAGAGTGTGTGTGGGTGAGAGTGGGCATACTTAACTGTGCAAATGAGAGGAAGTGATTTTTTTTTTTCTGGTTCATACTAATAAAGGTCAGCTGTGGCCATTGCTCATGTGCAGCTGTGTTGTGAGTTTGTGATGTCGGCTCTGGACTGGCCGACCCTGGAGGGGTCGGCTATTTGAAAAGTAGACCTTGGGTCAAAAAAAGGTTGGACACCCCTGATTTAAAAGATGCAATTCAAAGACAGATTACCAATGGAAATAATACGATTAATTGTGATTTTAAAAAAAAATGTATCTTTTGAAAGCCCTTCTTTAAAGTTTAAACTATTGTTAGTCAGTCAGGTGAGGTGATTTATCATCCTTTCTCAAGAACATTTCAATGATTTTATTGATTGATTTATTTAATCTTTATTCCTACATTGAGACCCAGGGTCTCATTTTCAAGGGAGGCCTGCCGGAAGCAAATGCGCGCTCCCCCCCACCCCACAATAAAGAAGGAAGGAAAACAAAAAGCTTTCATAAGATGCAATCATGAGCCAGAGGTAAGAAACAGGACCGAGAAGAACCGGTTTTAAAATAAACTGCTGGGCAGGAAATGGAAACCTCAGAGGGCGGAGCCTCAGAGGGAGGAGCTTCAGAGGGCGGGGCCTCAGAGGGAGGCTTCAGAGGGCGGGGCCTCAGAGGGAGGAGCTTCAGAGGGCGGGGCCTCAGAGGGAGGAGCTTCAGAGGGCGGGGCCTCAGAGGGAGGAGCTTCAGAGGGCGGGGCCTCAGAGGGAGGAGCCTCATACCAAAGCCTCTGCAGCCAACGGACTGTGTGCTTATATTTACTACAACAAAGAAGAACACTACGGATGTGAGAGAGAGAGAGAGAGAGAGAGAGAGAGAGAGAGCGAGAGAGAGAGAGAGAGAGAGTGTACTGACTTGGCCTCGTTGGTCTGGATTTCTTTGTCTTTCTGTTGGATCTGGTTGTTCAGTTCAATGACACTCTGAGCCAGCTGCGAGACACACACACACACACAGATTACATTTTCCAATTAAAACATTTCACAGGAAAAAAAAAATCAGTGAATAAGAACTTGATGATGTCATCAACATCCAGGAACATCTGGAGAACCTTCAGAACATCTGAGGAACATCTGGAGAATCTTAACGCCATCGTGGAAAAGATTCTCAAATGTCTCAAAGAGCCCGCCAGCGTCACTCGATAAGAACATCTCAGATCATCACAGAAACATCTGGGGACCTTGTCCAGATGTTCTCCAGATGTTCCCCAGAGGAGCTGAGCCCTGAGCTCACCTCTCCTCGCTTCTTGTGCAGCTCGGTGAGCTCCTCCTGGTGTCGGATCTTCATCTGAGACATTTCCTGCTGCAGCGCGTCGGAGCGAGCAGCGTCGGCAGGACTGAGACACAGCGGGGACGGGGGAGGGGGGGGAGGAGACACACCGGGGACACGGGTTAGAGACTCTGGAGCAGTTCTCCTCCAGAACACTAGGAGGTGTAGAGAGACTAGAGCCTAGTTGGTTACATTGAAATTTCCCTCCAAACTGGCAGTTTGTCTCAAAGACCACAGTGACTGCGAAGCTAGCAGAGCATAGCGGTAAGCTAGGAGCTTCAGATGAAGCTAGCAGAGCATAGCGGTAAGCTAGGAGCTTCAGATGAAGCTAGCAGAGCATAGCGGTAAGCTAGGAGCTTCAGATGAAGCTAGCAGAGCATAGCGGTAAGCTAGGAGCTTCAGATGAAGCTAGCAGAGCATAGCGGTAAGCTAGGAGCTTCAGATGAAGCTAGCAGAGCATAGCGGTAAGCTAGGAGCTTCAGATGAAGCTAGCAGAGCATAGCGGTAAGCTAGGAGCTTCAGATGAAGCTAGCAGAGCGTAGCGGTAAGCTAGGAGCTTCAGATGAAGCTGGCAGAGCGTAGCGGTAAGCTAGGAGCTTCAGATGAAGCTGGCAGAGCGGAGCGGTAAGCTAGGAGCTTCAGATGAAGCTAGCAGAGCGGAGCGGTAAGCTAGGAGCTTCAGATGAAGCTAGCAGAGCGGAGCGGTAAGCTAGGAGCTTCAGATGAAGCTAGCAGAGCATAGCGGTAAGCTAGGAGCTTCAGATGAAGCTAGCAGAGCATAGCGGTAAGCTAGGAGCTTCAGATGAAGCTAGCAGAGCATAGCGGTAAGCTAGGAGCTTCAGATGAAGCTAGCAGAGCATAGCGGTAAGCTAGGAGCTTCAGATGAAGCTAGCAGAGCATAGCGGTAAGCTAGGAGCTTCAGATGAAGCTAGCAGAGCATAGCGGTAAGCTAGGAGCTTCAGATGAAGCTAGCAGAGCATAGCGGTAAGCTAGGAGCTTCAGATGAAGCTAGCAGAGCATAGCGGTAAGCTAGGAGCTTCAGATGAAGCCGGCAGAGCATAGCGGTAAGCTAGGAGCTTCAGATGAAGCTGGCAGAGCGTAGCGGTAAGCTAGGAGCTTCAGATGAAGCCGGCAGAGCATCGCGGTAAGCTAGGAGCTTCAGATGAAGCTGGCAGAGCGGAGCGGTAAGCTAGGAGCTTCAGATTAAGCTAGCAGAGCGGAGCGGTAAGCTAGGAGCTTCAGATGAAGCTGGCAGAGCGTAGCGGTAAGCTAGGAGCTTCAGATGAAGCTAGCAGAGCGTAGCGGTAAGCTAGGAGCTTCAGATGAAGCTGGCAGAGCGTAGCGGTAAGCTAGGAGCTTCAGATGAAGCTAGCAGAGCATCGCGGTAAGCTAGGAGCTTCAGATAAAGCTAGCAGAGCATCGCGGTAAGCTAGGAGCTTCAGATGAAGCTAGCAGAGCATCGCGGTAAGCTAGGAGCTTCAGATGAAGCTGGCAGAGCGTAGCGGTAAGCTAGGAGCTTCAGATGAAGCTAGCAGAGCTTCAGATGAAGCTAGCAGAGCATAGCGGTAAGCTAGGAGCTTCAGATGAAGCTGGCAGAGCATAGCGGTAAGCCAGGAGCTTCAGATGAAGCTAGCAGAGCATCGCGGTAAGCTAGGAGCTTCAGATGAAGCTAGCAGAGCATCGCGGTAAGCTAGGAGCTTCAGATGAAGCTAGCAGAGCATCGCGGTAAGCTAGGAGCTTCAGATGAAGCTAGCAGAGCATCGCGGTAAGCTAGGAGCTTCAGATGAAGCTAGCAGAGCGTAGCGGTAAGCTAGGAGCTTCAGATGAAGCTAGTAGAGCGTAGCGGTAAGCTAGGAGCTTCAGATGAAGCTAGTAGAGCGTAGCAGTAAGCTAGGAGCTTCAGATGAAGCTAGCAGAGTGTAGCGGTAAGCTAGGAGCTTCAGATGAAGCTGGCAGAGCGTAGCGGTAAGCTAGGCGCTTCAGATGAAGCTGGCAGACTCGGGGTGTGAGCAGCGTTCCTCCTGCAGGGTGTTGTCCAGATGATCAGAGGCGACCAAATCTCACCTGCTCTCATGTCCTCTCTGGGACTCATATTTCTCAGCCTGGTATCTCTCAGAGAGGACGGCCTGCAGGTCGGACTTCTCCAGGAGGCGGTGATCTGAAACACACACACACACACACACCATCAGTTATTTGAACCCCCGAAGACAGCTGCATCACCTCACTGTGTGTGTGTGTGTGTGTCTCTCCACTCACACTGGTGGACGATCTCCTCGAAGCTCTGTCTCTGGACCCGGTCTCGGAGCTTCAGCTGTTCACAGATGTGTCTCTTCCACTCCACCCGCCGCTCGGCCATCTCGACCTGGAATCAAACGCACCTCAGCACGCAGATGCTTCCCTGCCCTCCTCGTCTCAGCCTGGGCCTCCTTCCCAGGCTTTCTCCCCCTCTAGACTCTGGAATCCACCAGAAGGTTTACGGCTTGAGAACCGGGACCGGTGCCGTTCCGGCTCAGGGTCCGGGTGTCTCCCTGAACCCGGCGCGGAGCGGTCCAAACCCCCGTGACTCACCAGTACAAGTTAGCATGTAGCCGGTGAACGCCCACAGACCGGCCGCATACCTGGGTCCTGAGGCCGGGTCCCCGGTGGAGGGGTCCCCGGTGGAGGGGTCCCGGGTGGAAGGGTCCCCGGTGGAGGGGTCCTCCGGGTGGAGGGGCTCCGGCGGAGGGTCCCCGGTAGATGGGCTACGGTGGAGGGGCTCCGGTGAAGAGTCTCCGGTCTTTGCGGTGCCGGTTACCGCCGGGTTAACGCGGTCAGCGCCAGAAAAAAGTCCTGGTTAGTTGAGCTGCCAGCTGGTTAACTAGTCCTCGGGTCTCCTGGTCATCCAGTTAACGGTTCCTGGGCTTCTTCAGGCTTCCCCTCCTCGCTGCACCTCTGCGCCATTTTGGCTCCTGCCGCACACTTCCGGGACGGGCGCTCAAAAATGACGTCAAAGACACTGCGTCATCACGTTCATGTGACTGACACACACAGGCAAGAACAAGCTTACATCAACTATTTCTCAAATGAATTAATTTGAAAGATAAAAGGGCAGATAATGGGGTGAATAAGTTATTAATCTTGTATAAACACTTTATTCATAAATGCAGATTCTTTAAAACCAAACCCACAGTTATTCACTGGAGGAATGAGCTCAACATTTCAGCCAAATCTTTGAAACTAATTGATAAAACAGACGTATACTGTCTTGAAATTTTTGTTTCTCGGAATTCAACTTAATATAATGAGCAGTTGTGGTTTCTTTTTTTGGTTTGTTTGATTTCAACCTATTGCTATTATCTCCTTTTCTTGGCTGTCAATGATTTGACTGATGTATTTCTAATGTCAATGGTGCCGAAATGTATTTGAACTTTGCAATAAAGACCAAAAAAAAAAAAAAAAAAAAAAAAAAAAAAATTCAAATTAAATATTTTGGTCCATAAATGACATCTTTTTAACAAAATTGTTTTTTAGGATTATATGAAATGCTTCAGATATTTTTTTTTCCCTGATGTTTGTCCAAATAAACCAAAACGGGAAACATTCTAGGCCTAAGGAACAAACATCAAACAAATTTAATGACGTAAAGCCCAGAAGTTCTGATCAGGTTCCATAACCGGTCCTCACCTGTCCTCACTGGTCCTCACCTGTCCTCACCTGTCCTCACCGGGCCTCACCTGTCCTCACCTGTCCTCACCTGTCCTCACACCACCTTCAGTCAAGCTCTCTGACAACAGCAACCGTTTCTTTTCCCCTGATCTGGAATAACCTCAACTTTTGACCATCAAGCTCTCACTTGAATTACAAAAAAAAACTGGCAAACCTGAGGTCTTCTAGAACCTTTGATAGGTTGTGTTTATATTTATAAACACTGTCCAATATTTCTGACCTCTGTTAAAAAAAAAAAAAAAAGAAAAAAGAAAAAGAAAAAAGAAAGGCAATTCAGGTCCTGGTTGACCGACTAACTTTTTGTTGTGTTTAGTGATCCGCTTACAAGCCAACATCGCTCAGAGCAACTGATAACACTTTTTGAAAATGGCTGCTGATTCATTACAAAAACGACCAACAGCGCCACCACTGGCCCTACATGCTCACTGCATGGTTCCCATAATGAAACGTTGTGTAAATGTGACCTCGGCTCCAGAAACAAACAGGTCCATCCTGCACTGATCATGTAATCAAACCCAATGATTCAGCAGAACCGTCCCCGAAGTGCAACGTGAAGAGACGACAATGAAGACGAAACATGGGATGAAGTCTGGAAAAAAAGTTTATTGTTCACAGAAACGCTTTTACAGAAAAATTCAACCCTTCAATACAATAAATAATACCGATCAATCCCTACAAGACCTCGAAAAAAAAACCCTCCGGGTAGCTGGTGCATCATGGGAACTGAAGTTTACTCCCTGTTTGACCTGAATCTGTTTCAGTTTGGATCTCAGGAATTTTCAAGTTCAGAGAAATCTGATTGGTGCGAGCCGAGAGGAGGAGACAGTAACAGCAGGCAGTAAAACAGCTTTAGAATCACCATCGATCTGATTAAAACTTAATAACCTGAATAACCTGTTGCAGTGAGAGAGGAGGAGGAGGAGGAGGAAGAAGAGGAAGAAGAGGAAGAAGAGGAAGACGGTAACAGAACTTCAATCTCATTAAAAACTTCAATTAAAATCACGTTAATAAATGATTCACCGTCGACTTCATGCCGATCAAACTTTACAGCTACAGTCAATAATAGTAATCACCCCCCAGCGGGGACTCGCTGACCCCCCCTGCTGGGGACTCGGGGACGTGGCGCCCCCCCCCCCCTTCAGGCCTTGGCTTGTGGCCTTGGGCTCTCCGGGACACTCAGGGAGTCCAGAGAGGACGACTCCTCTGGAAGGAGCTCCTCCTTATCGCTGAGGAAGGAAACACAAGCAGTCAGAGGAGACCTGGTCTGGACCGGGGACCGAGGGGGGGCCGGGGGACACGGGGGGGCGGCAGGGTACCTGAAGGAAGACGGTCTGCGAGGCAGACGGTGGCGTCTCAGCGTGATGAAGATGAGGGCGGCGAGCAGCAGAACGGAGATGACGGTGAGGGTGGCGAAGAGAAACACAGCTGAGGACAGAGAGAGGAGAGGGACGGTGAGTGGACCGGGGACAGGGGGACCGGAGGGACCGGGAGGACCGGAGGGACCGGAGGGACCGGGGGGACCGGGGGGACCAGGGACGGGGGGGACCGGGGGGGACGGGGGGACCGACCCGGAACCAGAAGTGGCCCACCTGCTGTCCAGCGGCTGCGCTTCCGGTCCAGTCTGTCGAAGTCACCTGGAACAGAAACACGGGTCTGAGCGGCGGCGTCCCGGGGCTCGGAGGTCGGGGTCAGAGGTCGGCCTCAGACGTGCGTTTACCTTCGGAGCTGCACCGGCTCAGGCACTCCTCCTCCGTGCCGAAGCGGTTGGCGTTGCCCTGGCAGCCGCCGTACAGGAAGGACTGGCAGGTGGCGCTGGCGCCGTCGTAGTAGTACATGGGGAAGGCAGCGCGGCAGGGGCCGGGGTCAGGGGTCGCCGAGCAGATGTCTGAGGCACACAGGCGACCCGAGTCAGTCACGACACACACTAACATTTCCCACGATGCCCCTGGAGCTGTCAGTCCCCTTCAGGACGACTCCTCTCACCTTCTTGGTCGACCGCGAGCTTCTTGGAGGACGGCAGGACCTGGACTGCAGGGCCGGACGGAGACGGGGTCAGAGGTCACACGGCAGAGACACTCAGCTGGACTCACCTGGACTCACCTGCACAGCTGGACACGCAGCTGTCCTCGCTCGGGTAGTTGTTCTTGTTGCCCCTGCAGCCTCCGTAGACGAACGTCCGGCAGCTGCCGGTGCTCCGGTCGTAGAACCAGCGCTGGAACGCCGCCCTGCACGGCCCCGCCTCCGGCTCCGCCTCGCACAGCTCTGATTGGACAACGGCGGCGTTCGGTGGTCACATGGTGGCTGGAGGCGCCTCCGCGTGCATCAGAAACAAAGAAAGGAGGACGTACCTGCTCGTCCATCGGGGGAAGACTCTGTGGGACACAAGGACATGTTGGTGAGCGTGGACAAGTGTTTCCATGACGACGACGACTGTCATGTAAACATTTGGCATTTACGTGACAATGTCCGTTTCCATGGCAACCGTGCAGAAGAACTGTTCACTACATGGAGATGGAGTTGGACCCCTTAAAAGAGTTCCACCTAAGGAGAGATTTCAGCGTCTCCGAGCACCGTCGCCATGGAAACAGATTAACAAAACACAATCAAAGTTTGGCGTTTTGCCGTGGAAACGGCGGCGAGCACGTACCGTTCTTCTGAGAGGACTGGGTCGGAGCTGGAGGGGGAGGGGCCCCCCGCGGAGCTTTGACAGCAGCAGGAGCAGCCGGAGAGGCAGGAGCCGAGTCGTCAGGGAGGACACTGCCTGAACACACACACACACACAGCAAACCGCACATCTGTCCTCTGAGCTTCATGATCACACACACACACACACACACACACACACACCTGTCACCCCGCTGCACTCTGCCAGACACTCCTCCACCGTCTGGAAGTTGTTGGTGTTGTTCTCACAGCCTCCGAAGATGAAGCTGTCGCACGTTTGAGACGTGACGTTGTAGAAAAACCTCGGGAAAGCAGCGCGGCAGGGACCGACCCTGGCAGGGAGACGGCAGTGGTCTGAGACAGAGACAGAGAGAGACAGAGAGAGACAGAGAGAGACAGAGACAGAGAGAGAGACAGAGACAGAGAGAGACAGAGAGAGAGACAGAGAGAGACAGAGAGAGAGAGAGAGAGAGAGAGAGACAGAGACAGAGACAGAGAGAGAGACACAGACTGTAACAGGAAGTTTCTCCTCACACACTTCAGCAGTACACGTGGGAACCTGGTTCCTTTCGTTTCCTTAAAGTAATAATAAAGTACTCTGGAAGAGTGAAATAAAATGATAACAATAATCAGAGCAGGTGAGAATGTTTTGTTCCTTTACAGTCAGGCTCCGCCCACCACAGGTGTGTCACAGGTGAAATGTAGACAAACCAGTTAGACCTGAAAACAAACAGAGAGAGAGAGGAAACCAACGCACCTGCCCAGGTGTTAGACCCTCTAAAAGGTCTCCTGTAAATATTAAAACACACACACACACACACACACACACACACACACACACACACACACACACACACGCCCGTCCTCACCTCGGCTCTCGTTGCCTCGCGGCTCCAGCAGCGGCTGGACCCGCGGCCTGTCTCCGTCCTCGGCGGCGGCCCGCGCGGCTCCGTGGAGCAGCGGGAGGAGCAGCAGGAGGAGCAGCGGGAGCCCCGGTACGAGCCCCTTCATGGCGGGAACAAAAAAAAAACACACAACAAACAGGAGAAACTCTCTGAACAGCGCGAGTCCGAGTCCGACCTCCTTCCGGTTTGGTGGCTCCCAGTGTCGCAGTTGAATTTACCTGAGCAACAGGTGCGCGCGCAGGCCCCGCCCACCGACGTCACTCAGGGGGACAGGTTTCCCTACGTCAGGCTGAAGGGGGCGGGGCCTCATCCAACGCGCGCGCACACGCTGTGGCTCTGGTGGTGGAGCTGGGAAGGTTGCAGGATTGATTTCCTTTCTGTAAGCACGCCAGAGTGCCCTTGAGCAAGACAATGACAGTGTGTGAACGTGTGAACGTGAAGACATGAGGCCTGGAGCAGGCTGAAGGAGGGAAACGCTGAGAATCCATCAAACCGGTTCAACTTCACCTCAAACTGAAATCCCAGGATCCTGTATTTGAACCCAGGATCCTTTTGAAGTGAGGATAGAGACTAACCACTGCACCAGCTGGTCGGAACTACTGGAACACACACTGAACTCCCGGCTCATCCCGTTAGGCTTCTTGTTGGAATGAGTTTTATTCAATTAAAAATACACTTAAGATCAAAAATTGAGAAAGACAATTTAGACAAGAATATGTAAATGTAGTAACTCTGCCCACTGCACTGTTTCAAAGCTTTGCCTGTCCTTTCCTTAGAGTTTATTAATTAATTAATTTATTTATTTATTTATTACCACCAAAATTGTCATATATGGTCACAGTTGCCACATACAGCGGGATAAAGTATTTAGAACCACTTTAAAAGGTAAAGGGTGCATTTCATGTGTGATTATGAATAATGTTAATGACTTTTCTCCAATAATATAGTCACTTAAAAAAAAAAACGCTTTAACAACACACAAAAAACAAGCCTCTAACCCCAAAATGGGTTGCTGTCTGAAAAACAGCCCAAAATGGTGCGTAACAATGAAAACCCAGAAATTGGGCTAAAATAATCGACCAGTAACCCAGCAAATGGGTCAGTCTTTATAAAAATAACCTGAAGATTTAACCCAACACCAGCAACTCATTAACTGGGTCACCAAAACAACACAAAACAACCAGCATTGTTTAGTGTGACTCAAGCTTTATTCAGATTTAAACCGGAATAAAAGGTCCAATGTGAAATACAAACCCCTGCTATAAATAATCAATAAACAAATCAATCAGTCCATCAGTCAAAGAAGCTATATACACTTTACATTAGGGACAGAGGTCATTCATTCATTCGTTCATTCATTCATTCATTCATTCATCAGTGATCATTTTACCGTGTTGGAATTTAAATAAAATAAATAATGTGTTTAAATAAGGTTTGAATCTGTCAAGTTCAGGAGGACGACTTCACGCCGAGACAGGAGACACCTGGAGGCAGACAGGCAGAGGTCAGTCAGAGGTCAGAGGATCGCCTCCAGAGCTGAAGTTTCAGGGGTCAGAGGTCAGCGATGTCCCCCACCTTGTTGTGACAGCAGCTGTGTCCAATCAGGAGTCCGAGGACCGAGTTGATGAGGTTGATCCCACACAGGAGGGTCTGCAGGGCGCTGCTGCCGCCCATCACGGAGAACAGCACCACATTCCACTGCACCACAGCCCGGGGACTCAGACACACGCCCGTCCACAGCGTCCTGTTGTACAGGTATCCCGAGTAACTGCGGGGGGGGGGGGGGGGGGGGGTCAGCGGGAGACAGAACGGGTCCAGGGGGACGGGCTGAAGGGAGACTCACCTGTCGGGACGCGGCTGCAGCGGGACACCCCACACCTGTCCAGATGAGGAGTTGTAGAGACACAGAGGACCCTGGGACAGACCAGTGGCGCTGACCAGACAGCAGGTGGCAGCAGCCAGCAGGCACACGCAGGAATACAACATCTGGCAACACATCTGGACAGAAGGAAGGAGACACCCCAGTGAGATGTGTCATGACGTTGTGTTTTGTAATGCTGTTGTGTCGTGACGTTGTCACCTGACTCCTGAAGGCCCAGCAGCCTCTCGTCTTGCTGCTCTCAACAAAAGCTCGTGCTCCCAGAAGAACCTGAGGTCAGAGGTCAGAGGTCAGAACAATAAGCAGGCGTCACTGTGAAACCTCAGCAGACACAACACGACACTCGCACTGTGACAACACAATCACAACACACAACACAACAGCGTGCCGGGCAGTACCAGGAACCCGGACCCCCACAGCCCGGTGGACCAGGCGGCTTCTCGGGTGACGTGTCCGTCCAGCAGGAAGCGGACGTCCAGCTCGGGGAGCAGCAGCAGGATGTTGGACAGCATGCTGAGTATCGCCATGGGAACCAGAGAAATGCCCACGCAGCGGAGACACCTGGACACACACATCTGTCACACACACACAGAGAGGTTCTGCGTTACAACGTCACGTCTCCACAGGTGACGACAGGAAGGTGACGTTAAACTGATGCAGCGAATACAAGACAGTCGTCTGCAAAAGAACATTTTCCACCTGTGAGCCTGGCTGTGAAGAAAGGTTCCCGCTCTGAGTCCAGTTCTGAAGAAAGTGTCCCGCTCTGAGCCTGGTTCTATAAACGGTTCTGGTGTTCTGGAGCCGGCTGTTCTGGTTGTGATTCTCTGAGCGTGTTGAAGTTTTCTCCTAGAACCTCCTTCTGAGCGACAGACGTGTTTCCTTCAGTTTAAAACCCTGAAAGCAGAAGCAGGTTTCTGGATTCAGCATCACGAGACGATGAAGGAGGAGTTGACTCACGCTGGACGTCTCTCTGCTCTGAAGGAACTCTGAGGAAACAGCTGTAAGACGGACACACGTCCCGCCCCCTGCTGGAAACAGGAAGTCGACCGCCGGTCAGCGTCAACGTCACAAGACGGTGGGATGAAGTCACAACGGGACGACGATGACACGTCAGTGAGACCACAAGGAGCCGTCACAGCATGAGGACGAGACGAGACGTCACGGCGAGACAACAAGACGAGGAGAGACAACAAGACGTCACAGCGAGACAGTGACAACACGAGGACGCAACAGTGACACAACAAGACGTCACTGCAACACAGCAAAACCATCAAACAACGAGGTGAGACAACAGAGAGACGATAACGAAGCAACGTCACGAGAAAACGAGATGACAACGCAGCAAGACAACAGCACAACAACACAGAGACACATGGACACAAAATGACAACGCCATGAGACGAGACAAAAGGAAGACACTAACAAGACGAGACAACGGGACAATGAGAAGACAATGGGACAATACAACAACGCAGTTCAGTTATATTTCTATTGTAGCAAACACAAGTCAGTCATCTGCATACACTCATCATGAGCAAGTAGAGGAGAACCCTGCAGAACCAGACTCAGAGGAGGAGAACCCTGCAGAACCAGACTCAGAGGAGAACCCTGCAGAACCAGACTCAGAGGAGAACCCTGCAGAACCAGGCTCAGAGGAGAACCCTGCAGAACCAGGCTCAGAGGAGGAGAACCCTGCAGAACCAGACTCAGAGGAGGAGAACCCTGCAGAACCAGGCTCAGAGGAGGAGAACCCTGCAGAACCAGACTCAGAGGAGAACCCTGCAGAACCAGACTCAGAGGAGGAGAACCCTGCAGAACCAGGCTCAGAGGAGGAGAACCCTGCAGAACCAGGCTCAGAGGAGGAGAACCCTGCAGAAGCAGGCTCAGAGGTGGAGAACCCTGCAGAACCAGGCTCAGAGGAGGAGAACCCTGCAGAACCAGGCTCAGAGGAGGAGAACCCTGCAGAACCAGACTCAGAGGAGGAGAACCCTGCAGAACCAGGCTCACAGGAGGAGAACCCTGCAGAACCAGACTCAGAGGAGGAGAACCCTGCAGAACCAGACTCAGAGGAGGAGAACCCTGCAGAACCAGGCTCACAGGAGGAGAACCCTGCAGAACCAGGCTCAGAGGAGGAGAACCCTGCAGAACCAGACTCAGAGGAGGAGAACCCTGCAGAACCAGACTCAGAGGAGGAGAACCCTGCAGAACCAGGCTCAGAGGAGAACCCTGCAGAACCAGGCTCAGAGGAGAACCCTGCAGAACCAGGCTCAGAGGAGGAGAACCCTGCAGAACCAGGCTCAGAGGAGAACCCTGCAGAACCAGGCTCAGAGGAGGAGAACCCTGCAGAACCAGGCTCAGAGGAGAACCCTGCAGAACCAGGCTCAGAGGAGGAGAACCCTGCAGAACCAGGCTCAGAGGAGGAGAACCCTGCAGAACCAGACTCAGAGGAGGAGAACCCTGCAGAACCAGGCTCACAGGAGGAGAACCCTGCAGAACCAGGCTCAGAGGAGGAGAACCCTGCAGAACCAGGCTCAGAGGAGGAGAACCCTGCAGAACCAGGCTCAGAGGAGAACCCTGCAGAACCAGGCTCAGAGGAGGAGAACCCTGCAGAACCAGGCTCAGAGGAGGAGAACCCTGCAGAACCAGGCTCAGAGGAGAACCCTGCAGAACCAGGCTCAGAGGAGGAGAACCCTGCAGAACCAGACTCAGAGGAGGAGAACCCTGCAGAACCAGGCTCAGAGGAGGAGAACCCTGCAGAACCAGGCTCAGAGGAGGAGAACCCTGCAGAACCAGGCTCAGAGGAGGAGAACCCTGCAGAACCAGGCTCAGAGGAGGAGAACCCTGCAGAACCAGGCTCAGAGGAGGAGAACCCTGCAGAACCAGGCTCAGAGGAGAACCCTGCAGAACCAGACTCAGAGGAGGAGAACCCTGCAGAACCAGGCTCAGAGGAGAACCCTGCAGAACCAGGCTCAGAGGAGAACCCTGCAGAACCAGGCTCAGAGGAGGAGAACCCTGCAGAACCAGGCTCAGAGGAGGAGAACCCTGCAGAACCAGGCTCAGAGGAGAACCCTGCAGAACCAGGCTCAGAGGAGAACCCTGCAGAACCAGGCTCAGAGGAGGAGAACCCTGCAGAACCAGGCTCAGAGGAGGAGAACCCTGCAGAACCAGACTCAGAGGAGGAGAACCCTGCAGAACCAGGCTCAGAGGAGGAGAACCCTGCAGAACCAGGCTCACAGGAGGAGAACCCTGCAGAACCAGGCTCAGAGGAGGAGAACCCTGCAGAACCAGGCTCAGAGGAGGAGAACCCTGCAGAACCAGGCTCAGAGGAGAACCCTGCAGAACCAGACTCAGAGGAGGAGAACCCTGCAGAACCAGGCTCAGAGGAGAACCCTGCAGAACCAGACTCAGAGGAGGAGAACCCTGCAGAACCAGGCTCAGAGGAGAACCCTGCAGAACCAGGCTCAGAGGAGAACCCTGCAGAACCAGGCTCAGAGGAGGAGAACCCTGCAGAACCAGGCTCAGAGGAGAACCCTGCAGAACCAGGCTCAGAGGAGAACCCTGCAGAACCAGGCTCAGAGGAGGAGAACCCTGCAGAACCAGGCTCAGAGGAGGAGAACCCTGCAGAACCAGACTCAGAGGAGGAGAACCCTGCAGAACCAGGCTCAGAGGAGGAGAACCCTGCAGAACCAGGCTCACAGGAGGAGAACCCTGCAGAACCAGGCTCAGAGGAGGAGAACCCTGCAGAACCAGGCTCAGAGGAGGAGAACCCTGCAGAACCAGACTCAGAGGAGGAGAACCCTGCAGAACCAGGCTCAGAGGAGAACCCTGCAGAACCAGACTCAGAGGAGGAGAACCCTGCAGAACCAGGCTCAGAGGAGGAGAAACCTGCAGAACCAGGCTCAGAGGAGGAGAACCCTGCAGAACCAGACTCAGAGGAGGAGAACCCTGCAGAACCAGGCTCAGAGGAGGAGAACCCTGCAGAACCAGGCTCAGAGGAGAACCCTGCAGAACCAGGCTCAGAGGAGACTTTCTGCAGAACCAGCCAGCATAGTCCTGATTTCAGAGACATTCCAGGTGACATTCCGTCCTGCAGACTTGTTTAATGTGGAGTTGAAGGAAGTTCTGGTCCAAAGTAACTCCGGGTTCCTGTCAGATGAACATTAACCAAGTGGAGCCGTCTGACCAATGAGTGTGACTACAAATGTTTTGTTTTTTGTTTTTTTCAATATGGAATTGGTTTATTCCTAATTCTAAATTCTATTCCTGATCTTGGCATTTACCTGGGAAAAATGAAGGATTAAACCCTCTTTACCTCTGGGCGCTGTGAAGCGTTCTGATCAGGCGGGGGGGTGTGGGGGGGGGGGGGTGTGGGGGGGGTGTTATGTCCCCGGAAGTAAACAAAGCATCCTGGTTCTCTCTTTCTCAATTAATCCTGAAGCTACAGCGTTGAAAATGTCCGTATTGTTCTGTTCCTCTCTCTCTGTTTGCTCTTTTCATCTCACACATTTCTATTAAAGCCCACGGTAAACAAACCGCCGGACCAGAGACCAGAACACACACCAGTCCTTCGAGGCCATGAGCTCATTGGGAACACTGATCCCAGATTAGGACCTCGGCTGTGACCACACAACAACACCGGGACAACATGAGTCAGAGCAACGTCACATGGCAGCACGAGCCAGCAGCCGTGACCAGAGACCAAAAACCTCAGACCTGCAGATCAGTGTGTGTGTGTGTGTGTGTGTGCGTGTGTGTGCGCGCACGCTTCTGTCTGAGTGTGAGTTTGAAGAAGAGCTGGAACTTGACTGAAATGTATCTTTATTTCAAAAATTCCAAAACTAAAACACAAACAAACTTGTTTCCTCGTGGTGCTTCAAACACACCATGCAGAGTCCTGGACGAGGGTCCAGGGTGAAGGTTCAAATCCAGAGTCCAGGTCTTGATCATGTTTCACAGAAACAGATCAGCATCTGATTCAGTCTGTGGAGGAGGAGCAGGAGGAGGAAGAGGAGGAAGAGGAGCAGGAGGAGCAGGAGGCTCTCAGCTGCTCGGGAACATCTCGGTCAGGGTGGTCTGTTTGGTGCGTCGGTGGCAGGAGGAGGTGCTGCCGGCCTTTGCAGAGGAAGGGGAGGAGGAGGTGCTGCTAGTCTTTGTAGAGGAGGGGGAGGAGGTGGTGCTGCTCCTCCTCCTGGTCTTCTCCGCCCCTCCTTTCCTCAGCAGGTAGGCGGACGGCGTCCCTTTCCGTCGATCGGTTAATTTCCGCTGCTCCTCCTGGTTCAGCTCCTTCTGCAGGAGCAGCGCCAGGCGCCGGTCCTCCTGCTCCTGCTGCCAGCGGCCCTGCTCCTCCTCCAGGGAGGAGAAGGAGGAGGGGGGCGTTGGGAAGTGAAGGTACTCTGGGAAGTACTCCTGCTCTTCGTCCTCCTCCATGTCGGAGCTCCTCCTCTTCAGGGGGACTCCAGCTGTCCTCCGGGGACTGTCCAGGGGGCGGGGCTCCGACCGGAGGAGGTTCTCCTGAAACAGATGAACACAGGTGAGCGCCTCCTGCTTCTGCTTCCCCGGGCGGAGTCTGACACCGAATCGAACTCACCTTGTTGGACAGGAGGCTGGACGGAGCGGGATGACGAGGAATCAGGAACCTGGAGGAGGACAGGAAGGCACTGAGACATGGGACTCACATGAAGCTCCGCCCACTAACAAACACTCCTGAAGCTCCGCCCACTAACAAACACCCCTGAAGCTCCGCCCACTAACAAACACTCCTGAAGCTCTGCCCACTAACAAACACCCCTGAAGCTCCGCCCACTCAAACACCCCTGAAGCTCCGCCCACTAACAAACACCCCTGAAGCTCCGCCCACTCAAACAACCCTGAAGCTTTGCCCACTAACAAACACCCCCTTAAGCTCCACCCATCAACACAAACCCCATGAGGCCCCTCCCATGAAATGCATGAAGCCCCGCCCACTCCCACAAACAACTCCCCAAACTCCGCCTACTCATCCCAAACAACTTCTGAAGCTTCAAAAGAAAAAACAAAGCGCTGCTCACTTCTCTATATGTCCAACCACGTCTTTCTTCTTCTGTGGAGGAGGAGGAGGAGGAGGAGCGCCACCCACTGATGGAGGAGGAGCATTGTTCTGCACCAGATGGACAGGAGAAAGATTCAGTTGAAGAATTTGAGCAGGACGCACTGATCAGCCAGTCACACTAACCAGCTGGCTGCTGAGCAGCCGGGCCAGCTGCTGGTCCTCCTCGGTCCTCCTGGTCTCCTCCTGCAGCAGCAGCTGCTCCTCCTCCATTAACTTCTGGATCAGCTCCTCACTGGCTCTCTTCTGCTCCTCATCCTGAGCCCGGCGCTCCTCCGTCATCTGGGGGGAGGTGCAGTGTCACTCACACACACTCGCAGGGAGGTGTACAATGTCTCTCACACACACTACTCACTTTGCTGATCTGGTCCTCATATTCTTGTCGCAGCTCTCCAGGTTGACACACCCTGGGAAAACTAAACACTACACACACAGACACGCACACACACACAGGTTGGTTGGCTGTACTGTAAACAGCAGTGTGTCCAGGTGTCTCTCTGCGTCCCACCTGTGTGCTCCTCGGTGTTGTCGGCCTCCTGTCCAGCCAGGCGGCGCTCGCACTGCTGAGGGAAACAGGTCTGAATCTGCGTCCACAGCTGCTGGTTGATCAGCGTGTTGTTGCGGCTGTGCAGGCGAGTCCAGGTGGACACTCTCCTCCGGCACAGGGGACAGCACAGCGCCGCTTTGTCCACCGACTCCTGGAAACACTCCTGGACACACAACCACAGGGGACCGTGAGAGACCTGAGGGGACAGCTGAGTGTGTGTGTGGGTGTGTGTGTGTGTGTGTGTTACCTTGCAGAAGGTGTGTTTACAGGGAAGTGTGACAGGTTCCACAAAGATCTCCAGACAGACGGGACAGGTGCAGTCCTCTCGGGACAGCACCTTGTCTCCTCTCCTCATCTGTCCAGCTGACTCAGGGGACATCTCTGACGGCATGCTTGTCCTCAGGTCTTCCAGTCAGTCTGTGGGGGACAGACCAGGTCAGACCTCCCTGGTTGATCAGACCTCCTTCTGCCAACAAACTAGCAAATCTAACCCGAGCCCTTCAAGTCACGGCAGTGAGACACTTCACCTGTTGATTACCGGATCGTTTCTAATCTAATCTGGAGTGTGTAAGGTTCTTGCTCAATATTTACACTGGGAGAAGGTTCTGGTGGCCCAGAGCGGACCGGACTCGCCTGATTGTGGGCGGGTTCCGTTAGCTTCCAGCTAACCCCGCAGTGTTAGCATCGAGCCGCTAACAGCGAACAAACTCCAAAACTCGGCTCAGGCGGTGTCACGGAGAAGGCCCCGTTTTAAAAAAGTTCCACATTAAAAAGCTCCACGCCGCCGTTCGCCTCTGCTCGCCGTGTCTGGCGAGGCTTCGCGGGCCTCTTTGTTAGCTAGCCGCCGCTAGCCGTCTTCTGCTGCGTCCGCAGGACCGACATTAGCTTCACTAGCATCACACACCCGCCAAACAGCTGCTGAGGCAGCGCGTGCCGGGAGACGTACGCGACCGACGTCAGCACGTCGACACCAAACAAGCACAAACATGTCCTCGGTTCACATCCTGAGCAGGTTACCGCGTGTCGCACAACAAGCATCGCTTTATGGTGTCTGAAGATTTTTAATAATAATAATAATAATAATAATAATAATAATAATAATAATAATAATAATAATAATACATTTTATTTCAAAGCGTCTTTCAGGGAACTCAAGGACACTTTACAAGATTAAAACAACAATGATGAGAACAATAATAATAATAAATAAAATAAAATCATAGGTAGCAACACAGCAAATAATGACGGTAAGGAGCTGAGGATAGTAGGAGAAAACTAAGTGGAGTATGCAGATCTGAACAGATGGGTTTTAAGTCTGGACTTGAAGAGGGACAGGGAGTTCAGATTACGGAGGTCCGGGGGGAGAGAGTTCCAGAGCTGGGGAGCAGAGCGGCTGAAGGCCCTGCTGCCCATGGTGCTGAGGCGAGCAGGGGGAGCAGTGAGGTGGATGGAGGAGGAGGATCTGAGGGAGCGAGCTGGAGTGGAGATGTGGAGGAGGTCACACAGATATGGCGGTGCGAGGTTGTTGATGGCCTTAAAGTATACAGAAGAATTTTGAAATGAATTCTCAGCTTGACCGGGAGCCAGCGCAGGTGCTGGAGAATGGGGGTGATGTGGTGGTGAGGAGGGGTCTTTGAGATGATTCGAGCAGCTGAATTCTGGACCAGTTGAAGTTTATGGAGTGATTTCTGTGGAAGGCCGAAGAGGAGAGCATTACAATAATCGATACGGGAGGTTACAAGGCTGTGGACAAGGATGGAGGCAGCGTGAGGAGCGAGGGAGGGAAGGAGGCCATTGATATTGCGAAGGTGAAAGTAAGCGGACCGAATAATGCAATTAATGTGGGACTGGAAGGAAAGAGTGCTGTCGAGGATGACACCCAGACTCTTGACCTGAGGGGGAGGGGAGACCGAGGAGCTGTCAATGGGGAGAGAAAGACTGTCTACTTTAGCAAGTGTGGATTTAGTGCCAACCAGGAGGATTTCAGTTTTATTGCTGTTTAATTGGAGGAAGTTTGCAGTGAACCAAGATTTAATGTCAGAAAGACAGGAGATGAGGGAGGGGGGTGGGAGCGTGGAATGGGGCTTGCAAGAGAGGTAGAGCTGGGTGTCGTCCGCAAAGCAGTGGAAATGAATGTTGAGTTTGTGGAAAGTATGGCCAAGGGGGAGGAGGTAGATGATGAAGAGGAGGGGCCCCAGGACGGAGCCCTGGGGGACACTGGTGGTGACTGGGGAGAGGTCTGATTTAAATGACTGAAGCTGAATGAACTGAGATATGAGTGAAACCAGCTGAGGGGTGTGTGGGTGATACCGATGGAGGAGAGTCTATGGAGGAGGATGGGGTGTGAGATGGTGTCAAAGGTCGCACTCAGATCGAGGAGGATGAGGATGGAAAGTGAACCAGAATCAGCTGCCACGAGGAGATCATTTGTGATTTTAAGGAGTGCTGTTTCTGTGCTGTGGCGGGGGCGAAATCCAGATTGAAAGGGCTCGTAAAGATTATTGAGGGAAAGGTGAGAATGGAGCTGGCTGGCGACTACTTTTTCCAGAATTTTAGAAATGAAAGGTAAGTGAGAAATGGGGCGGAGGTTATTAAAATGGTTGGGATCTAAACCAAATTTCTTTAGCTTGGGGGTAACAGATGCTGTTTTAAATGATGAAGGAACAATACCAGAGGAGAGTGGGGAATGGATGATGGTGCATATGAGAGGGAGAAGAGAGGGGAGGCAGGATCTGACCAGAGATGTGGGGAGGGGATCAAGCTGGCAGGTGGAGGGCTTTGATTTTAGGAGGATATCAGCAATTTCAGGAGGACTGGGGAGATGAAAACTGGAAAAGTAGTGAGAGTGGAGAGGAGGGGGTGATGGGGAGGAAGATGGTCCGATCGAGCAAAGATTCTGATGGATATTGCTGATTTTGCGATTGAAAAACTGCATTATAGAGTTACAGGAGTCAGTAGAATACAGATGGGGCGGGAGGGAGTTTGATGGTTGGGTAATTTTGTTAAACAGAGAGAAGAGTGTTTTTGAGTTTCCATCATTGGCGATGATGAGGCTGGAGTAATAGCTGGTTTTGGCTTGAGTTATGGAGTCCTTGTAAAGAAGAAGATGGTTATTGTACATGTCCTTGTGGAGAGTAAGACCAGACTATTTATGGAGACGTTCGAGTTGACGACCCCTGGCTTTCATCTCCCGGAGCTCAGGGGTGAACCAGGGGGCAGAGGAGGAGAACGAGACCTGACGGGTTTGGACTGGGGCGAGAGAGTTAAGAATATCCTGTAGGCTATTGTTGTAGAGGGAGACCAGTTTTTTCAGGGTTGGAGAGGGAGTCCGGGATAGAGACACAACGAAGGCTGGTGGAAAGAGAGTCACGGTTCATGTCCTTTATATTCCGGAAAGAGATGAGACGGGGGGGCTTGATGATGGAGAGGGAGAGTGTGGCATTGAAGGTGAGGAGGAAGTGGTCGGGGACAGGGAGCTCATCGGAGCGAGGCCAGAACAGCAGATTAAGTCCAGAAAATGTCCTTTTTTGTGGGTTGGGAAGTCGGTGAATTGAGCAAAATCAAAGCTCTCCAGACATGACAGAAGCTCTGTGGTGAGGGGGAGATTAGTATTGTCTATATGAATATTGAAGTCACCTAGCAGGATGACGTTAGGGGACAAGGTGGACAGGTGGGTGAGGAGGGTGGAAAGTTCATCTAAAAAGCTACAGTTTGGCTTGGGGGGGGACGGTAGACGGTGGCAATTAAAATGGGAGAGGCACCAGGCAACTTCAAAGCCAGACATTCAAATGAGGTAAGTGGGGGCGCGGACACGGGGAGAACTTTCCACTTCTCGCGGTGAAGTATCGCGATACCACCCCCGCGTCCGTTGCCACGGGGACGGCAGACCTAGACAAAGCCAGGCGGAGTAGATTCGTTAAGCTGAGTGTAGACATTAGGCTGCTGCCAGGTTTCAGTTAAGCAGAGAAAGTCCAGCTTACGGTCGGTGAGGATGTCCTGGATGAGATGTCTCTTGCTCGTGAGTGAGCGGATGTTCAGCAGACCGATGTTGACTGTAGTGTCGTGCCTGACAGCCGAGTGAGCCGACCGGCCTAAGCCGGCTAAGGCGACAGTCCAGCTGGTAGTTTTGGGACGACGGCGAGAAGCGGACCAGAAGGATTTTATGGCTGTGGAGTCGTCATGATGGAAGTGTCTGCGAGACCCACGGTGGATATATTTACGGCGTGGCGTCACACGACAACGTCCTCAAGATTACGTTCTCCTCACGTTAAGCCACTCAATGGTGTTACTTTGTTTTTTGTTATAAAAACACAAAAACTTTAACTCTGGGAGTTTAGGGACGTTCGTATGAACAGTGACTCAACTACAGAACTACTAAGTCCAGGAGAACATGGACCGGGAGTCGCGACACTGGAGGAAAACGGTTCTGTCCATTTAATGAACATATGCTGCATAAATATGTACAACATCCCCGGCGTGTGTGTGTGTGTGTGTGTGTGTGAACTCAGCAAGGTTTTATTCCATTTACACAAATACGGAGCGTTTTTGAAAAGTTCCACTTTGGGAGCTGTTTACAAAAGTTTGCGCTTTTAACACCTTTCAGCAAAGTTGTGTAAACACACGAACAAAAATGTTGCATTTTCACTTAAAATACTGTTTGTATAAGGAAGTGTGTGTGTGTGTGTGTGTGTGTGTGTGTGTGTGTGTGTGGTAGAACTGAAGAAACAGATGAAAGCTGTGAAAGATTTTATTTTGGCGTCTCTGAGGTCACACTAAGCTAACGGGTTCCGTCCCGACCACAGGACCTGCTCCAGGACCGGGTCCTGTGGCTTCGGGCCAAGTCCCCGGTGCGGACTCCACCTGGTCCTGGCTCTGGCTCTGGTTCTGGTCCTGGTCCACACAGCGGTGCTTCTTGAGGCGCCGGGAGTCGGAGAAGCCCTGCTGGCAGCGCGGGCAGGAGTACAGCTTGATGCCGGTGTGGATCTGCATGTGGGACTTGAGCTGATTGGACTGCCGGAAGCGGCGGCTGCACACGGTGCACTGGTACGGCTTGACGCCGGTGTGGATCCGCAGGTGGCGGTGGTAGTTCTGGGGGGTCCGGAACTCCTTGCCGCACTGCTGGCAGCGGTGGGGCTTGACCCCGGAGTGCAGCAGCTCGTGCTGCCTCAGCTGCGCCGCCAGCAGGAAGCCCTTGTGGCAGACGGGGCAGAAGTAGGAGCGGTGGCCGGAGTGCTGGCGCAGGTGGGACAGGTAGAGGTGGCGCAGGTGGAACTCCTTCCCGCACAGCTCGCAGCTGTACTCCTTGTCTTTGTGGGTCTTCTCGTGCGTCCTCAGCGAGCCGCTGCTGCTGAAGCTCTTCAGACACGTCTGGCAGCTGAAGGCTTTGGCGGCCGCCGGCCGGAGCTCCGCCCCCTCGGCGCGCGTCCCCGCCCCGCTGCTACGGCGCCCCCTGCCGGAGGCGGCGTGCACCAGCTGCTGGTGCTTCTGCAGCTGGCAGTTGTAGAAGAAGGTCTTCCCACAGAGGTCACACATGAACTGCTTCTCCACGCCGTGAACCAGCATGTGGGTCTTCAGAGCCCAGGTCCCGTAGAAGCCCTCCCCACAGGTCTCACACCTGAGGGACACATGGGGGGGGGGGGGACAGGAGGAGACACTTTTCAGTTTGAACTTCGACCATATTCTCGATTATCTTTATTAAACCCTTGTTTTTATTCAGGAACCAAACAAACCTCTAGAACTTCCCCAACCAGCCTCTTTTTACCCCCACCCCCCCGTTACCCACTGCCCCCCCCCCCCGGTACATGTGATTGGTTTCTAGACACTGTGCAGCCTGTTGACCCCCCGCCCCCCTCGTTGCCCCCCGTTGCCCCACCTGAGGCTCTTCTCCCCGCTGTGCAGCCTCTGGTGCCTCTGGAAGTTGTACTTGAGTCCGAAGCGCATGCCGCAGGTGAGGCAGGCGAAGGGCTTCTCGCCGCTGTGCACCACGCCGTGCTGCAGCAGACTCATGCGGCACTTGAACGCCTTGTCGCACTCGCCGCACTTGTGCGGCCGCTCGTCGGAGTGCGAGCGCTTGTGCACGCGCAGGTTGCCGGCGGTGGAGAAGGTCTTGCCGCAGACGGCGCAGGCGTACGGCCGGGCGCCGGTGTGGACGGCCTGGTGCTCCCGCAGGCTCTTCTTGCGGACGTAGCTCTTGCCGCACACGTCGCACATGAAGGGCTTGCTGGCGGCGTGCGCCGCCTGGTGGTAGCGCAGCGCGCGCGCCGAGGTGAAGGTGCGCTCGCAGACCGGGCAGCGCAGCGGCGCCCGCTCGGCCCGGTGGGTGGCCTGGTGCGCCCGCAGCTGGCGCAGCAGGCGGAACTTGCGGCCGCACTGCTCGCAGGCCAGCAGCTTGTCGGGGTCTCTCTGCTGCGCCTCCCGCAGGCGGTGCAGCAGCAGGTGGCGCTGCAGCGTCGGCGCCCGGTAGAAGCCGCGCTCGCACAGGCTGCAGGGAAACGGCTTGCGGTGGCACGACGAGTGTTTGAGCAGCTGGTGCTTCTGGTGGAAGCCTCGGGAGCACAGCTCGCAGAAGAAGCGCTTCTCCTTGTAGCGCTCCCGCCGCCGCCGCCTCTCCTGCTCCTTCTGCGCCTCCTCACTCAGGAGGGGCTGAGGAGACCCTGCAGAGAACCGGAATGAAGTCCCTCCACCTGTGAAGACACCGAGGACCGGGAGACGCTCCGCGCCTTACCTGTCTCGCTGTCAGGGACCTTCTGGTCCTCGCCGTCTCCTGCTGCGTCCAGCTGGAGACACTCAGCAGCGTCCACCTAAAAGCACATGGTCAGGTCAGCAGCGGCTAGCTTTAGCAGAGCCGGGCTAACGTTAACCTCGCACCAAGAGAAACTCACAACCATCTCCACTTCTGAAGCCATCACGTCTTCGTCGTGAGCCACAGGAAGTGATGTCACGTCCCCGGTGGCCTGCAGGAGATCCTCAAGTCCAGGACCTGGAGCAGCTTCTAAGACCACTTCAGACTTGATGCCAGCTGGACCCTCATGGAGGCCGTCCTGGTGTGTGACGGGTTTGGACGTGTGCTCCGCAGGTCCATCTGGAAACGCCGCATGGTCGGAGGGATTTGAACACGTGTCCTTCGCAGCGTGTGTCCAGTGCGTCGCTCCGCAGCGGGGCTCACCAGCTCTCTGGAGGTCGACCGACGTGTCCACCGCTGCAGGCGTCTTCTGGCAAGCCGTCCTGTCCGTCTCCGCTCGTCTCATCTGGTCCCTCAGAGCGCGATTCTGAATCAGGACGCCAGTGTACAGCTCTTTGAAAACAGCACACAGTCTGCGTACCGTCTCCTTGGACAGGATGTCCAAAAAGACGCTGAGCGGGGTCTGCAGGGAGGACAGCAGGAGAGGACGAGGACAGCAGGAGAGGACGAGGACAAGAGGAGAGGACGAGGACAGGAGGAGAGGACAGCAGGAGAGGACGAGGAAGACAGACATAAATCCAAGTAATCACAATCTGTTTCAACAATGCTTCACATGAAAACACATTGTTTTTGCCTTCTTATCATAAAAACTTTACATTTACAGACAGCATTCTGAATATTATGAAAAAAGTATGTTTCCATGGTAACGGCAGAACGCAGCACAAGATGTAGTTTTCAAGCTGGGCCACTAGTTGGAGCTGTTACTTGTTTTGATGTTGAAACTGCACACATAAACATGAACTATGGGAGAACAGTGACATTCATGACATTCATGACATTCATGACATTCTTACAGACCACCAAGCTGGACTGTTATCAACAGTGACGGTAAACTCTAAAACTACCAAGTCCAGGAGAGTCTGGACCAGGACCAGGACCAGGACCAGGACCAGGACTCTTTACAGTCAACTAGTTAGTCTTTCACTCAATCCAGTCACACACACACACACACACACACACACACACACACACACACACACACACACACACACACACACACACACACACACACACACACACACACACACACACACACACCGCCAGCAGCAGCAGCTCACCCCTCCTCCGTCCAGGACCGCAGTCTGGGCCGCCAGCCTCATGATGAGCTCCGCCTGGGAGCAGAAGGTTTGGACCGCCGTCAGAAGCTCAGAGTCCGGCGTCATGTCTGCCTGCGGGCCGCTGTCCGGAGCGGGGAGCGACCAGAGACAACCCGGGGACAGAGAGAGAGGAGAGGAAACGGAGGGCTCCGGGAATCCGTCTACATCCGGGTCTTCTTCTTCGTTTGTTTGAAAAAAGCAGCGTTCATCACGCAAATCCTGCTGCACCGCCCCCGTGTGGCAGAGCTGTGGTTTTATTGTGAAGTGGATTGTAATTTATTTAAGAAAAAAATGAGGTTCAGATATTTATTTTCATGCCGAAAGAGAAATCAAAAGACACAATTCACGAAAAAAGAATTTAGTTAATAATAATAATAATAATAATAATAATAATAATAATAATAATAATAATAATAATAATAATAATAATACATTTTATTTACAGGCGCCTTTCAGGACACTCAAGGTCACTGTACAAAGAAAACAGAAGAAAAACAGTTTCAAATACACAGGTTAAAACAAAAGAATTTAAAATTAACAAATACCAGTTTAGCAAATTAAAACAGAAGGAGGACTGGAGGTCAAAGTGAGGAAGCTTGTCTGAACATGTGGGTTTTGAGAGTGGATTTGAGAATGTGTAGTGTGTTGATGTTTCTGATGTCAGCTGGGAGGGAGATCCAGAGGCGGGGAGCAGCGCAGCTGAAGGCTCTAGAGCAGGGGTCCTCCAATACAAATCTTGAAGGTCAACATTTGTTTTTTTACATACAAGCATGGGTCCGGGCTGCAGCGCCCTGTGGGAGCGGGGGGGGTCTGGTCGTGGACCGCGGTCCGCTAATTGCTAATTGAGGAACCCGGCCCTGGAGCCCATGGTGGTCATGGGGCAGGGGGGATGGTGAGACTGAGAGATGAAGAGGGTCTTAAAGCAACACTAAGGAACTTTCAGTTTTCATTGATTTTGGCGGCACCAGTGGACAAAAGCGGTAGTGTTTTTTGCCTGAACGAATACTACAGTTCCTATGAGGACTAGCGCGTGGCATCATAAAATGCTGCTCCCGGTGGCGTGCTGTCGAACTGAACTCGCCTACATTTGTTTCCAGTGGCTGTGTGAAGGATGGATAGCGACGAGGTAATGGATCTAATGGTGGCTAAATAATGTTATATCATGATGTGACGCATGCCGTAAAGCAGTCCGCACATTTGGAGTTTTTTAGTGTGCAGGGTTCCTACCACCCTCCTCACAGCTGCTTAGTCCAAGTGAAAGCAATACTGACGCCCTCAGCCCGTGACAGAGGGGTCATTCAATTAGTTGTAAGTCGATGTATCATCACAAAAGATATTAAAATGTTTTATTAAGGTTGAAAAGTTCCTTAGTATCGCTTTAAAGACCGGCTGGCTGTGTTTATGTGGAGTAGATCAGAGAGGTACGGCGGGGCGAGGTTATGGAGGGCCTTGAATGTTAACAGAATGGTTTTGTAGACGACACGGTGAGTGACTGGAAGCCAGTGGAGCTGCTGGAGAACTGGGGTGATGTGGTGGAAAGAGGGAGTCCTGGTGGTAATTCGGGCTGATGCATTCTGGACCAGTTGGAGTTTATGGAGGGATTTGAGGAGAAGACCAGAGAGAAGGGAATTACAATAGTCAAGGCAGGAGGTGACAAGAGAGTGGACCAGGATGGCGGTGCTGGCAGGAGTGAGGGAGGGACGGAGACGATTAATGTTATGAGATGAAAGTAAGCAGATCGGGTGATGTTATTGATGTGAGTTTTAAATGACAGAGTGCCATCGAGGACGACACCCAAACTCCTGACCTGCAGGGAGGGAGAAAAGGTGGAGTTATCAGTGGTGATGGTGAAGCTATTGGTTTTAGTGAGAACTGATTTGGAGCCAGTGAGGAGAACCTCAGTTTTATCGCTATTCAGTTTGAGAAAGTTAGAGGAGAACCAGGATTTGATTTCCTGGAGGCAGACACAGAGGGAGGTGGAGGGGAGGGTAGAGGTGGGTTTGGAAGAGAGGTAGAGCTGGGTGTCGTCCGCGTAGCAATGAAACTGGATGTTATATTTCTGGAAAATCTGGCCAAGGGGGAGAAGATAAATGATGAAGAGGAGGGGACCAAGAACAGAGCCTTGGGGAACACCAGAAGAGAGGGGCACGGAATGGGAAGCGAATGTTTTTAACTGAATGAACTGAGTGCGGCCAGAGAGATGTGATGTAAACCAGTCCAGGGGTGTGCCAGATAAACCAACAGATGCCAGTCTGTGGAGGAGGATGGAGTGAGAGATGGTGTCAAAAGCTGCATTCAGGTCTAGAAGGACGAGGATGGATAAAAGTCCAGAATCTGCTGCCATCAGGAGGTCGTTGGTTATTGTAAGTAGAGCGGTTTCTGTGCTGTGGTGGAGACGGAAACCAGACTGGAACTGCTCAAAGAGGCTGTTACTGGAGAGGTGAGAGTGGATTTGGGAGACAACTGTTTCCTCCAGAATTTTTGAGAGAAATGGCAGATTAGAAATGGGACGAAGGTTATTGAAGTTATTGGGGTCAGAACCAGGTTTTTTGAGAATTGGAGTTACTGCAGCGGATTTCAGAGGCGATGGAACAGAACCAGAGGTGAGGGAGGAGTGGATGATGGCAGTGATCAGAGGTGACGGGGAGGGGAGGCAGGCTGTGATCAGAGGGGTTAACAGAGGGTGAAGTTGGTGGATGATTTTGAATTTCTGATTAGTTCACAAATTTCAGCAGACGAGGGAAGGTGGAAATGAGAAAGTGGCTGAGAGAAGGAAACTAAGGGATCAGAGGGGGGTAAACTGGAGGAGGTGTCAGAGGTCAGTTGCTGGTGGATATTATCAATTTTTGCAGTGAAAAAGTTCATGAGTGAATTGCAGTAGCTGCTGGAGTAAAGGTGAGGGGGGGAGGTGTCTGGAGGGCGCAAGGAGTTATTAATAAGAGAAAACAGAGTCCGGGTGTTCCCGTCTCCTGCTCTGATGAGACCTGCATAGTATTGAGATGTGGCTGCGTTTATGGAGTCTTTATAGTGACGAACATGGTGATGGTACGTTTCCTTGTGAATAGTTAAACCAGTCTTATTGCAGAGGCGTTCCAGTTGTCGCCCTTCAGCTTTGAGGAGGCGGAGTTGGGGTGTAAACCAGGGAGCAGAGTGACTGAAGAATTCAGTCCTAGTTTTTATGGGGGCAAATGAGTCCAGCGGAGTATGGAGACTGTTACTGTAATGAGAAACCAGCTCATCGGTAGCAGAGGTGGTGCTGATGGTGGGGAGAGCTTTGATGTCCAAGGTGAGAGAAGTTGGATTAATGTCCTTGATGTTACAAAATGACATTGTACGTGAAGGTTTGGTAGTGGAGGTTGTCAGATTTACATTAAATGAGATAAACAGACGGTCGGAGATGGGAGATAAGAAGAAGAGCAGTCAGAGGGGGAAACACCGGAGCAACAGACCAGGTCAAGGACATGACCTTTGGAGTGGGTGGGGAAATGAATATGTTGTTGAAATGAATCCTGTTGAAAGCCAACAACAACAACATAGTTATGCATGAAATGTAATGAATGTTTTCAAATACATAAATATATAAAAGTACATGTTTTTTGGGTGTGGGGCCGGGTGATGGGAGATTAGTTTATACAATAAATGTTATGAGTTATTAAAGATGAAACTATATATTTTTTAATATATAATCATTTATATATAATCAAAAATATCATTTTAATATCTTGTGAAGGATATGAAATGACCCCTTTTATTAAACTTGAATAACTTTGAAAGTCTTTCAGATGTATTAGTTAAGAAAAAGGATATTTTTGGTGGCTGCGCTGACGACGTGATCAGTAATGTCTACAGATTTCATTACAGAATTGTTTCAGAAGGTTTCTCAAAATAGACTGTTTCTTTCTCCTCTTCTATCCACTCTGCATAAACTCTAATATGTGCTTCAGCTGTAAGTGGGCATGTAAAGATAAAAAAGTTATTTTCATCAGTGTTTGTCTTGACACCTTTATTTCAGCAGTTTGTATATTGAATTCATTTAACTTCATATTTCCAATTGAAGTTTCGATTTACTGAATTTAACTGAAATTTCTCTACTCTGACAATTAAAGCGTGTTCCTCTACTCATGTAAACTGTTTCACCACCATAAGTTTAATAAATCAGCTTTATAATGAGACCGTTTAAATACAGCCATCATCATTTAAAGGTTTTGCATTGAATTTGAAACATTTTCATTTTCAGAGTTGCATTTCTCTATTTGTTGACGTCTTCTCTTTCCTCCGTGTGAACTTTGACCTTCAACACAGAAAGCTCGGAAGTCCGTGAAGTGGAGGAGAACACTCAGGAAACAGGAAGTCTTTGCAAAGTGTTTATTTAAACAAAGAATGAGGTCGAAGGTCAATAAGAGATACAAATTGTCTGTTCAGGAACCGACGGAAGGTTGGAGCCACGGGGGAGGAAAAAATGGAGAGACCTTCTGCTGGTCTCTCCTGGGGGGTCTCTCCTGGAGGTCTCTCCTGGGGGTCTCTCCTGGAGGTCTCTCCTGGAGGTCTCTCCTGGGGGTCTCTCCTGGAGGTCTCTCCTGGGGGTCTCTCCTGGAGGTCTCTCCTGGAGGTCTCTCCTGGGGTCTCTCCTGGGGGTCTCTCCTGGGGGTCTCTCCTGGAGGTCTCTCCTGGGGGTCTCTCCTGGAGGTCTCTCCTGGAGGTCTCTCCTGGGGGTCTCTCCTGGAGGTCTCTCCTGGGGTCTCTCCTGGAGGTCTCTCCTGGGGGTCTCTCCTGGGGGTCTCTCCTGGGGGTCTCTCCTGGAGGTCTCTCCTGGGGGTCTCTCCTGGGGTCTCTCCTGGGGGTCTCTCCTGGGGTCTCTCCTGGGGGTCTCTCCTGGGGGTCTCTCCTGGGGGTCTCTCCTGGGGGTCTCTCCTGGGGGTCTCTCCTGGAGTCTCTCCTGGGGGTCTCTCCTGGGGGTCTCTCCTGGGGGTCTCTCCTGGGGGTCTCTCCTGGGGGTCTCTCCTGGAGGTCTCTCCTGGGGGTCTCTCCTGGGGGTCTCTCCTGGGGGTCTCTCCTGGAGGTCTCCCCTGGGGGTCTCTCCTGGGGGTCTCTCCTGGAGGTCTCCCCTGGGGGTCTCTCCTGGGGGTCTCTCCTGGGGGTCTCTCCTGGGGGTCTCTCCTGGAGTCTCTCCTGGAGGTCTCTCCTGGGGGTCTCTCCTGGGGGTCTCTCCTGGGGGTCTCTCCTGGGGGTCTCTCCTGGAGGTCTCTCCTGGGGGTCTCTCCTGGGGGTCTCTCCTGGGGGTCTCTCCTGGAGGTCTCTCCTGGGGGTCTCTCCTGGGGGTCTCTCCTGGGGGTCTCTCCTGGGGGTCTCTCCTGGAGGTCTCCCCTGGGGGTCTCTCCTGGGGTCTCTCCTGGGGGTCTCTCCTGGAGTCTCTCCTGGAGGTCTCTCCTGGGGGTCTCTCCTGGGGGTCTCTCCTGGGTGTCTCTCCTGGGGGTCTCTCCTGGGGGTCTCTCCTGGGGGTCTCTCCTGGGGTCTCTCCTGGGGGTCTCTCCTGGGGGTCTCTCCTGGGGTCTCTCCTGGAGGTCTCTCCTGGGGGTCTCTCCTGGAGGTCTCTCCTGGGGGTCTCTCCTGGGGTCTCTCCTGGGTGTCTCTCCTGGGGGTCTCTCCTGGGGTCTCTCCTGGGGTCTCTCCTGGAGGTCTCTCCTGGAGGTCTCTCCTGGGGTCTCTCCTGGGGTCTCTCCTGGAGGTCTCTCCTGGAGGTCTCTCCTCGGGGTCTCTCCTGGAGGTCTCTCCTGGGGGTCTCTCCTGGGGGTCTCTCCTGGGGTCTCTCCTGGGGTCTCTCCTGGAGGTCTCTCCTGGAGGTCTCTCCTCGGGGTCTCTCCTGGAGGTCTCTCCTGGGGGTCTCTCCTGGGGTCTCTCCTGGAGGTCTCTCCTGGGGGTCTCTCCTGGGGTCTCTCCTGGGTGTCTCTCCTGGGGGTGTCTCCTGGGGGTCTCTCCTGGGGGTCTCTCCTGGAGGTCTCTCCTGGAGGTCTCTCCTGGAGGTCTCTCCTCGGGGTCTCTCCTGGAGGTCTCTCCTGGGGGTCTCTCCTGGGGTCTCTCCTGGAGGTCTCTCCTGGGGGTCTCTCCTGGGGTCTCTCCTGGGTGTCTCTCCTGGGGGTGTCTCCTGGGGGTCTCTCCTGGGGGTCTCTCCTGGAGGTCTCTCCTGGGGGTCTCTCCTGGGGTCTCTCCTGGGTGTCTCTCCTGGGGGTCTCTCCTGGGGGTGTCTCCTGGGGGTCTCTCCTGGGGGTCTCTCCTGGAGGTCTCTCCTGGGGGTCTCTCCTGGGGTCTCTCCTGGGTGTCTCTCCTGGGTGTCTCTCCTGGGGGTGTCTCCTGGGGGTCTCTCCTGGGGTCTCTCCTGGGTGTCTCTCCTGGGGGTCTCTCCTGGGGGTCTCTCCTGGAGTCTCTCCTGGAGTCTCTCCTGGGGGTGTCTCCTGGGGGTCTCTCCTGGGGGTCTCTCCTGGGGGTCTCTCCTGGGGGTCTCTCCTGGAGTCTCTCCTGGGGGTCTCTCCTGGGGGTCTCTCCTGGGGGTCTCTCCTGGGGGTCTCTCCTGGGGGTCTCTCCTGGAGGTCTCTCCTGGGGGTCTCTCCTGGGGGTGTCTCCTGGGGGTCTCTCCTGGAGGTCTCTCCTGGGGGTCTCTCCTGGGGGTGTCTCCTGGGGGTCTCTCCTGGAGGTCTCTCCTGGGGTTCTCTCCTGGGGGTGTCTCCTGGGGGTCTCTCCTGGGGGTCTCTCCTGGGGGTGTCTCCTGGGGGTCTCTCCTGGGGGTCTCTGCAGGCTCACTGGAGACCGGCGCTGAGGTGGCTCTGGATCCAGTCCACGTACTTGCTGACTCGGGTGTAGACCCCGTAGACCCTGCGGCTGCCGCAGTCCTCCGGACCGCCCCAGGACACCAGGCCGGACACCGCCCACCGCCGGCTGACCTCGTCCTGCACCACGAAGGCCCCCCCGCTGTCTCCCAGGCAGGTGTCATGGCCGCCCTCCATGAAGCCGGCGCAGAACATGTGGTCGGTGATGTTGTAGCTGACGGAGCGCGAGGCGTAGCTGGCCTGGCACTCCTCCTGAGGAACCACCGGCAGCTTCACGTACTGCAGCACGTCGGCGGGCCAGCCCAGGTCAGAGGTCACGTTGAGGGTGGAGATCCCCCAGCCAGCCACCACGCCCAGAGAGGAGGGGGCGGGGTCAGGAGGAAGGCCCTGTGGAGGCAGAGTCGGAGGTCACCATCCTGTCTGCCCCGACACACCGAGCTGGAATGTTTGATGATCAGGAAGCTGTAATTTGTCTTTGTAGTCGAGACCACCTAAACCGAGACCAAGACATGGCCCAGACCACAGTGTGTCGAGACCGAGACTAGACCGAGCCTTTGAGGGGTCCAGACCGAGTCAAGACAGACCGAGACCGAGACAATACTAAATTTTTACTTAATCATTTTATTCAATGGAGATACTAGCAAAAACCGAGCATCTACTAGACTCCCTCCAATTCGCGTACAGAAACAATAGAGGTGTTCAAGATGCCACAGCTACTTTACTCAACCTGGTATACAAACATCTCGAGGGCAGCAAAAATCATGTCAGACTGCTTTTTTTTGATTTTTCATCAGCTTTCAACAGGATCCAGCCTCACATCCTAGTAGAGAAACTCATGGACTTGTTTGGTCTCGATGCGTGTCTTGTGGGTTGGATTCTTGACTTCCTCACTAACAGATCACAACAAGTCAGAGTGAATGGAACATTGTCCAGCCTTTTATCATCCTCAACCGGTTCACCTCAAGGCTGTGTTCTGTCTGCACTTCTTTACATTTTGTATACTAATGACTGTTGTAGTCGTCACACAAACAGATTCATTATAAAGTATGCGGATGACTCTGTTATAGTCAGCCTGCTCCATGATGAGGAGGTCAGCCACGGCCAGGTACTTGACGATTTTGTATCCTGGTGCGATGATTTCTTTTTACAGATCAACGTTACTAAAACGAAGGAAGTCTGTATTGACTTCAGACGTACGACTCAGGTTCCTCATCGCAGTGTCGTTCACAATCAGGGAGTTGAACTGGTGAGCAGCTACAAATATTTGGGCACTATAATAGATAACTCGCTCAAATTTGATGAGAACTGTGACATGCTCTGTAAAAAGGGTCAGCAGCGCCTATTTTGTCTGAGGAAGCTCGCTAAATTCCAGGTAGACAGAAGCCTGATGAAAATGTTTTACTGTGCTTATATCGAGTCCGTTATTTCCTTTTGTATCCTTTGTTGGTACGGTAATGTTACTGTTAAGGACAAAAACTCCTTAGGGAGAATTGTGCGTGTTGCTTCCAAAGTAGCCGGGGTGAAGTTCAGCAGCCTGGAGGAAATTTATAATATTCAGCTGCTTAAGAAAGCCAAGAACATTTGCAGAGACGAAACCCACCCTCTGCATCAGGAGTATCAGCTCCTCCCCTCTGGCCTCCGCTTCACTGTCCCTCTAGCTGCTAAAAACAGATATAAATTTTCCTTTGTGCCTCTCTCCATCCGCGCTTTAAATGCCGAGAAGAAGAGGAAGTAAAAGCATGTCCACCAGTCTCCATGCTTTACTATGCAACTACTGCACATTTGCTGACAGTGGTTTGTCATTTCTTGTTTGCCGTCTGGAATGTTTCGCACAGCTTGGTTTTATGGGTCCACCTTGCTGATCTGCTTTTTATTTGTACTGGAGCTGATGATGCACCGAGGTTTGTTATGCTTTTATGTTGTCTTGTATATTTATGTTACGTATGAATGTGAACTTACTGCACATTGAATCGCCCTCCAAGGGACAAATGAATAAACTGAACTGAACTGAACTGAACTGAATGCTTATTCATTAGTTTTCAGGTAAGTGTAAGATTGCCTGTAATAATCTTGTCTGCAACTAAAGAACAATTCAACACGTCTCTTCAACATAGCATTGTGGTGTTATTTATGTTAAATTAGCAGCTGGGGAAGCCTGTCTCTGTTACCCCGATTCAGAGACCACACACTAAAGACAACAGAAGACAGATCGCAGCAGATCTTCCTCCCCTGATCGTCGAGTGTGTGTGTGTCGCTCTGGAGCAGAACACACACCAGCAGACTCTGTCAGAGAATCGGCTCCTCACTCTTCCAAATCTCGCGTAGTCAAACGTGACTTTGGGCAGTTTCCCTTCATTCCTGTTTTTAACATTCATCTCCACTTTTAATAATAAGCAGAGAGCTCATTCCTTCTGTACATTCATTCTTATCGGCATCGCTCCTTCAACCTTTTTTTTCAAAGCAGCCATTGACTCCTGGTGAGACGGAGCTGTTCAGCCAATCACGGAGCTCTATTCCGAGGGTGTGGACAGGTCGGCTTTCAGCTGATCGGCGCCTCTCAGAGCGCACCACACACCACAGGATTTACAGTCGGAAATATTAAACATGTTCATTCATTCATCATTCATCATACCTCCCCTTCCGACGCCTCCGATCAGAAAATCTCTCTGAACACACGGCACACCGCACGAAGCTCGGACCCCAACTCATTTGCATATTTCTGACAATCAGACTTTGTCGGCTTCAGTCAGGAGGACAAGATCAGAGCAAAATTCGGCCCGATCATCCTGTAGTGCAGCGGTCGGCAACTAGATTTGGCATCGGGCCATTTTTTTTTTTTTTTTTTGGGGGGGGGGCACTTAAAGGTGCTGCAGGCAGGATTTTGCTAGTCAATGCTATTTTTTCTGTGTTTTCTTTGGATTAAATGTTAGAGTATCCAGTGATAATCCTTTAGGAGTGTAGCATAACTGCACTACCGCGAGGGCGCAGCGTTTCCATCTGTCTCTGTTCTGAGCTGAAAAGGAATCTCGACAGCTCCAGGTATCTTTGACCAATCAGAAGAGCCCATGAGGCTCTAACCGTGATTGGTCGAGGGGCGTTCGTCGCACGTTCTTGTGGGAGGGGCTTAACTTGCATAAGGGCGTGATGTCAGAGAAAACAGGACAGGATTGGCTGTGCTGGGTTTCAAATCACCATCTTAGATGGGTCAAATCGCCATCTTGCTTAGGTAACCCCATGCAAGATGGCGGAGATGCGGAATCCTGCCTACAGCACCTTTAACTGGCGGGCCAGAGGAATGGAGGTCGCGTGCGTCCATCCGCGACGCACAATCACTGAAGAGGCGAGACAGCTGACAGGCAGTTCAGCGCTTTTGTGGCCGTGGTCTCGGCTGGTCTCGCCGTAAAATCCCGAGTCCTCTGTGCTCGAGACCGAGACGAGACCGAGTAAAAATGTGGTCGAGTGCGAGACGACACCGAGATCTTTAAAAAGTGGTCTCGAGACCGAGACCGATCTCGAGTACTGCAACACGAGCTGTAATCGTGTCTTTATGTAGCCGTTTCCTTCTAGTTCGATACTTTTCGTTCTCTAGTTGTGTAGATGTGAACTTGTGTGGTTGTGTAGATGTGTAGTTATGTCGTCCCACTGTAACATACAGTCAACAGGACTGGCCTGATTTAGAGAGAAGACAATATTTAGCTCCAAACACTTGAGAAAGGTGGAGGTGGGCAGCTTTCAGTCCAGCTGTAGCTTGTTCCAGGATGAAGGTCTGAAGGGAACCCATTACAGGATGAAGGCACAGAGGAACCCCTGCTGGACGGCGCAGCGCCGAGCAATGAGACCATTTGCCATCAGTAGCGCCACTGCAGCCACCGAGGTCGTGACCCCGCTGTCCCCAGAGGAGCTGAACAGCAGCAGGAGGCTGAGCAGACCCCGACGCAACTAAGGAGCTGGTTGGAGGCTGATGTGGATGTTTGTGCCTGCCGCCCGACCCCACGCCACCAAAAACAGCAGCAGCATCGCTCCGGCTCCAGCATGCAGCAGGCGACATGGAGGAAAAAGACGAAGGCACGGGTTTGGGTGAGACCTGCCTGCAGTTGCTGTGATGGAGAAAACTATAAGACCAAATATCAGCCACGAGTTCTGCTAAGTGCTGGAAGAGCGTTGATTTTGTTACAGTGAAAAAAAAATTCACTTCATTTAACATATTTTGTTGCTCCCTCCTGTCCGGACCAGTTTGAGATTTTGTAAATCAGATTTCATTTATTTATCTGTTGTTTTATGTAGCGCCAAACCTTTTACCTTGTTGCACCTTTATCACCACAAGGTGGCATTGTTCAGTCAATAACAGGTTAATACACATAATTTAAAATGCATTTGGTGTAGATCTAATTAGTCTGTTATTCTGAACCACGTGAGCGCGGTGAGCTACTTGCAGCAGTTTTTTTTCGTTCAGATTGTTGGATTTGATGAGGTGAGCCTATAGACGAACGGAGCTTCCTTCAGGAGTCGACGTCTCGACTTCAATATGATTCATTTCTGTTCAGAACAGACTGTAATGTTGTGGTGTTTGGAGTTGAGCTGAGGTTTTATTGTCATCTTACATGAACCTGGGAAAGTTGCATTAAAATAAAATATCATATGCTTGAGCAGAATAACGGTAGATTTTTAAAAATTAATTGTTGAAGATGATTGGCAGTGAGCTGGCAGGGCGCTCGTGGAGGTCAAGGAGACAAACAGGAAGTGTTCCTGATACCTGAGTGTGGAACCGGGGCAGACACACCGGGCGGACTTCGCTGTTGAAGCGTACTTCTGGGTTCAGCCTGAGGAGGGCGATGTCGTGCTGGTAGGTGTGGGGGCTGAAGTGTGGGTGGAGCAGGACGCGCTGCACCAAGCGCTGCTCAGCGGCGTCTTTCAGCCGGACGTCGTGCAGACCGAGGAAGACCTGTGGGGCGAGCGGCGGTCAAAGGTCAGAGTCCAGAACCAGGGACTCTGTGCATCTCGGAGGGAACTGCACCTTCACGTGCTCAGGCGCCACGGCGACGACGCCTGGGTCTCTCCTCGGGGACCGCAACACGTGGGCGGCAGTCAGGACCCAGGACTCTGATAGCAGGGCCCCGGAGCCGAACCAGCGGCCCTCTGGGACGCGGGACAGATCCTCCACACTGAGCAGGACCTGCCAGGGGAACAGACCCGGGTCGGACCGCCGACCGCCGACGATGCGCTTCACCTGAGCGGGGAGGGAGCGAGACGGACGGCCGCAGGCTGGAGAGAGACATGGACGGGAAGAGAGACAGTGAGACGGGAAGAGAGAGAGAGAGAGAGGCAGACAGACGGACGGACAGGTACCTCTCTGACAGCTGGGCGGTTGGCTCCGCCCCTCCCCGTCTGTCCACTGTCCACTGAGGCTGCAGCTGAACGAGTCTGCGACCAGAGAGAGAGAGACGCTGTGATCTGATTGGTCGTTGGCTAACGAGGCACTGAACTTGCCGAGTTGCGGTCCGTACAGTTGCTGGGTTGGACGCCATCGTCTCTGCACACGTACAGAACCGTGGAGCCAAACGTGGTGCTGTTGTCACGGTCACCAAACACCACATCCGCCATGGTCACCTCCGCAGGACTCCCACAATCCACCACTGCAGACAGCCAGTGACCAATCAGAGGACTCAACCTCCACAACGAGACCGAGCTCAACCAAGGCCAAAACCCGAACCGTCTGGACCAGACCTAGAGCTAGAACTGGAACCACCTGAACCAGAATCAGCTGGAACTGAAACACCTGAACCACCTGAACGCACACTCTCTGAGCAGGAACCATCAACAGCGGGAACGAGAACAATGGCAACAAAAATGAAACCAACAACGAGAACCTGACCACGGGAGAGGATCTTACTTTGACACTGAGGGAGACGACCCGTCCAGGAACCATCAGAACCACAAACCATCTGATAGTGAGACACAACCTGTCCATCCTGCAAGGCACACACACACACACACACACACACACACACACACACACACACACACACACACACAAAACTTCATACATTTTTTGTATTATTTTTGTTATTTCTGTACTTTCATTGCTAAAATGTTCATGTAGACATGCAGATGTCAGAGAAACTCGGTCACATGACAGTTGAACATGACATTAGTGGGCGGGGCTAGCAGCAGAAACACCTGTAGAGCCGTGGAGTGGGCGGGGCTGCCACTCACCTGAAGCAGGCGGTATCCGGGCTCACAACTGAGCACCAGGTGGTCCTTGAAGAAGTATTCTGATTGGATGGGGTCCATGATGACATGAGGCGGAGCCACAGGAAGTGGACATTGGCTTCCTGTCAAAATAAAACTGTGGTTTTTCATCATTGGGTGACTTTCAAAATAAGATTGTGGATATGTGTTGTAATGTGTTGGTAAACAGCAGGTAATGTTGTACCTGTAGCCCGCAGTGCTGTAGCAGTGTATAGCCTTGTAGCGCTGTATTAGTGTATTTGTGTACCGTCCTGTAATGCTGTAGTGGAGTACCTGTAGCATTGTACCAGTAATACTGTAGTGCTGTGCCTGTAGCAGTGTAGTGGAGTACTTGCAGTGCTGTACCTGTAATGCTGTAGTGTTGTACCTGTAGCATTGTACCTGTAGCATTGTACCTGTAGCGTTGACCTGTAGCATTGCACCTTAGCGTTGTACCTGTAGCATTGTACCTGTAGTGTTGACCTGTAGCATTGTACCTTAGCGCTGTACCTGTAGCATTGTATCTGTAGCAGTGTACCTGTAGCGCTGTACGTGTAGCACTGTACGTGTAGCAGTGTACCTGTAGCAGTGTACCTGTAGCATTGTACCTGTAGCACTGTACCTGTAGCATTGTACCTGTAGCAGTGTACCTGTAGCAGTGTACCTGTAGCATTGTACCTGTAGCAGTGTACCTGTAGCGCTGTACGTGTAGCACTGTACGTGTAGCAGTGTACCTGTAGCAGTGTACCTGTAGCGCTGTACCTGTAGCATTGTACCTGTAGCACTGTACCTGTAGCGCTGTACCTGTAGCAGTGTACCTGTAGCAGTGTACCTGTAGCATTGTACCTGTAGCAGTGTACCTGTAGCGCTGTACGTGTAGCACTGTACGTGTAGCAGTGTACCTGTAGCAGTGTACCTGTAGCGCTGTACCTGTAGCATTGTACCTGTAGCACTGTACCTGTAGCGCTGTACCTGTAGCAGTGTACCTGTAGCAGTGTACCTGTAGCATTGTACCTGTAGCAGTGTACCTGTAGCAATGTACCTGTAGCGCTGTACCTGTAGCGCTGTACCTGTAGCAGTGTACCTGTAGCAGTGTACCTGTAGCATTGTACCTGTAGCAGTGTACCTGTAGCAGTGTACCTGTAGCGCTGTACGTGTAGCACTGTACGTGTAGCAGTGTACCTGTAGCAGTGTACCTGTAGCGCTGTACCTGTAGCATTGTACCTGTAGCACTGTACCTGTAGCGCTGTACCTGTAGCAGTGTACCTGTAGCAGTGTACCTGTAGCATTGTACCTGTAGCAGTGTACCTGTAGCAATGTACCTGTAGCGCTGTACCTGTAGCGCTGTACCTGTAGCAGTGTACCTGTAGCAGTGTACCTGTAGCATTGTACCTGTAGCAGTGTACCTGTAGCAGTGTACCTGTAGCGCTGTACGTGTAGCACTGTACGTGTAGCAGTGTACCTGTAGCAGTGTACCTGTAGCATTGTACCTGTAGCGTTGACCTGTAGCACTGTACCTTAGCGTTGTACCTGTAGCATTGTACCTGTAGCATTGTACCTGTAGTGTTGACCTGTAGCATTGTACCTTAGCGCTGTACCTGTAGCATTGTATCTGTAGCAGTGTAACTGTAGCGCTGTACCTGTAGCAGTGTACCTGTAGCAGTGTATCTGTAGCAGTGTACCTGTAGCATTGTACCTGTAGCGCTGTACGTGTAGCACTGTACGTGTAGCAGTGTACCTGTAGCGCTGTACCTGTAGCAGTGTACCTGTAGCACTGTACCTGTAGCAGTGTACCTGTAGCACTGTACCTGTAGCGCTGTACCTGTAGCAGTGTACCTGTAGCAGTGTACCTGTGGCACTGTACCTGTAGCAGTGTAGTGGAGCTTCCAGCCTCGGTTCTCTCCTGATTGGTCGCTGTGGAAAATGATTGTTGCTGAACTGCTGTCAGTCTGAATGACTCCCGGAGACACTTGACCGCAAAACGGACCAAACACACCGCTGCCTGTGGACACCTGACACCCAACAACAACAACACAATGACACACTGCTGCCTGTAGACAACTGACACACAGCACCGACACAGTGACGTGCGCACGAGTGTGTATCACCTGCAGGTAGTCGTACGGACAGCTGATCTCTGGATGATCTTCTACGTCAAAGTTTTCGTCAAACTGAAGCTTTAAACGGAATCCGTTGTCAACCTCAATCACATACGAACAGTTGGAGCTCTTCGGATACGGAGATGGAAAATCTACACTGCTGAGAACACCAGAACGTTCCCTGAACACACCACCACTGCACACCACTGCTCTCACACATACACACACAAACACACACACACACAGAAAGAGAGACTGTTGAGCACAGTCTGCTGGAGCCCCGCCGGCCCGGAGCTGCTGCTGGGACTCGCCTGTGCAGGTGCGATTATCGGTGTGCAGCAGGAAACCATGGCGACAGGAACAGTAGTAACCGCCGATGTAGTTGTGACAGTGGTGGTCGCACAGGTGGGTGTGGTCACTGCACTCATCCACATCTGGAAGAAGACAGCCAATCAGAAACCACACTGGACAACACGAACCAGAAACCAGCTTCAAACCTGCTCTGATGACTCGGCTGAATGAGAAGTTGGTCTAAAGCTGGTCTAAAGCCAATCAGAAGCTGGACTGAAGTTGGACTGGACTGGACGGAACCTGGTCTAAAGCCAGTCGGAAGCTGGACTGACAATGGTCTGAAGCTGGGCTGAAGCACATCCAAAGATGGTCTGAAGATGGAAGCTGGTCCGAAGCCGATCTGGAGCTGATCTGAACTTGAGCTGGACTCAGGCCGATCTGGTATGAAACTGGACTGAAGCTGTTCTGAAGCCAATCTGAACTTTGTCTGAGGCTCTACGGAAGCTGGTTTGAAACTGGTTGTTTGGAAGCGCATTTGGAGTTGATTTGGAAATATTCTGAAGCTCCTTTGAGGCTGTTGTCACTCTGGTGAGATGCGGTGCGAATGGGCGGAGCCTCCTCACCCACAGCGCTGTAGTGCGCCTTGAAGCCGGAGTAGCGCTCCTCGTTGGAGAAGTCGGAGGAGAAGAGCAGGCTCAGGGAGTGTCCGGGAGAGGAGATGACCCGCTGGGCCGGCACCTCCTCCGTGTCCGTCTGCTCCTCGCCACAGAACACGGCCAGCACCTCCTCCACTGCCTCCACCTGCAGACGCCCAGCCGATCATCCACGGCCACGGCAATGCAAACACAGCAGTTCCAGGATCAGCGTGCACTTCCTTAAAGAGACCCCTGCCATCGATCACAGAACCACGGATTGGATCATGCATGCCCAGCCGGTCCAGCGGGCCGGTTCTGTCCTGTTCTTACCTGGACGTAGTCGTACTCACACCTGTAGGAAGGCTCCAGGTGGAAGTGGCTGAAGAACAGCTGGATGCTGAATCCTGGAGGAGCGGAGATGTTCCAGCGGAGCTTGGCGTCATGGGGGTACGGCTCGGGGAAGTTTGGAGACTGCAGGGAGCCGAACATCCCAGAGCCCGGCACCAGGTCCACCACCACCACAGGGTGCCCCAGCAGTCCCACAGGGGCCCCCAGGAGGCCCAGAGAGGCGAGCAGGAGTCCCACAGGGGCCCCCAGCAGTCCCACATGAGACCCCAGGAGTCCCACAGAGGTCTGCAGGATTCTGAGAGGGATAAAGGTGAAGGGCCAGCTTCAGAGCTGAACATGAACCAGAACCAAGGACGGGCGTCCTGCTGTCCCTCTGTCTTCACCTCCCTGCACCCGTCTCCACCCTCTCTACCTCCCTCCATCCGTCTCCCCCTGCTCTGCTGAACACGACACATTACAGCCCGACTCTGAACCAAGACCAGGACAAGACTTCAGACCGTGAGCAGCACAGACACCAGATCAGGAAGAATTCCCTGAGAGTCCGTCAAAACATGAACACCTCATCCAGCACTCAGTCCTGGACCTGATCCAGGACTTGATTCCAGACTTGGTCTTGAACTGGGTCTACAGGGGTTTTCAACCTGCAGCTCTGGAACCACATGTGGCTCTTCAGTGGTTCAGTGGAGGCTCACTGAAGCTTTCATAAAATCCTCCTGTCCATGAACAGGCATTTTATCTCATTTCTGTTTCATCTGCTCACCAGAAAACACTCTCAACTCTTAGCTAATGACTTAAACAGAGAAAATATCCAAAACCACAAGAAACAGGAGAGGCACAAAAGCTGGAAAATCTGAAATAACAAGAATTTCTAAAAGAAAAAAAAAATCCAAAATGGCTAAAAGGCTAAAATGATTAAATTGTCCAAAAAAAAAAAAAGCTGAAAGAGAAGATTCAAACCTCTAAATTAAGGAACAGAAGCACCTAAAAATGTAATGAAATGTTCACCATCCTAAATTGAGACTGAAACTTCATAAATAAGAGACGCCTCTTGGGAGGGAGAAGCCCGGTTCAGTCCACTCCAGCCAACCTGGACCTGGAGGAAGGTCTCGGAACTCCTCCGCTCTGAAGGATGCAGAACTTGAGTCAGTGAACGTCTCACCTGAAGCGCCGCGTCATGCTGAGGAGCTGCTGAGTCACGTGTCGTTCCCTGCTCACTCACTCACGTGCACCACCTGTGTCCGTGACGTAACGACGCTGGTGCGTTCCAGGTGTCGGTCGATAATAGCCGATGACGTAAAGCGCACCTGAGCGTGGAGTTTCACGTCGCGACGCAGGCCAGGGTTCAATAGCCGCCGCGCACGGGCGGGGCCTGAGTGACGTCAGGGCGTCACGATGCAGCCCAGGGTTCAACAGCCGCGGTTCCACTGACCGCGGCGCACGGGCGGGGCGTCATGACGTCATGACGTCAAGTCTGACGTTCACAGTACAAAAATCATAGGAAGAGTGGGGTCATCATCTCAGTTCCTAAACCTGGAAAACAGCCCAGAACGACAGGACACAGAAGAACTCTGACAAACTGTGTTTATCAACTTCTTACCTGCATTTTTAGTCTTTATCTGCAGTCAGGAAATTCAGCTCTCATTGCAGAAACAGGCCAGTTTCTCAAGATCAATCCACAGTGAGGCTCATCATGGATCAGTGAAAATAGAAACCAAACTGGAGAGAACAGTGTTTGATTCCGCAGGGTCGATCGAGTCCAAACTTAGGAATTTCACCAACTCCAGTTTTAATGTGTAATAAGGGAAAAAAAGATTAAAATGAAAAGGTTTTCATTATTCTAAAACAACAGAATTGGGTCCATTCTCTCTGTCTCAGCAGGGTTAAAAAAAAGGTTAATTATTTAAAGCAATGTTAAGATTAATAAAAGATTAATAAAAAATATATAGAACAATTTATGATTTCTAAAAGATATCTGAAATATTTCTGAGTTAATCCCAAACTAAAAAACAGTAAAGACGAATTCAAGTCATGGCTCCAAAAGTTTCATGTTCCCAAAGTTTCAGTTTCCTCGACTGAATTTACTCACCATGGAAATAATATATCTTTACCCAGCCAAGCCGAAGCCCATTCCACATAAACTCATAAAATCTACTAACCAAATTAATCCAACATACTGCACTATATGAAGAAAAAGAATATGGTTGAAGAAATAAAAGATAGTGGCCTAAAAGTTATTGATTTTGATTCCATAATGGAACATTTAAAGTTAATTGGCTCAAACATAGCAACTCATTTTAGCTCTGTATTTCCAATAAGACTGGAGGATTGAAATGTCTTCTTATGACAGACTTCAGAACCACTGCACCGTCTCGAAATAAGACTTTATCAGGATTTTTATGGGCGATATCTGGTCTGTATTTTACCGAATGGATGACAATCCTTTGGATTATCAATAATTTATCACCAGACATGGATTCAGCCTTTCAAAATCAAACCAATCGATCCAAAACGCTTCCTCGTGAGTTGGTATTTCTAATCGCAGATCTTATCAGAATCACAAACTTTATTAATTCAAGTTTACTGAGGAACTATAAATAAGCGCTGCGTATAGAGTCACATTACGGACTGGTGGAGGTAGATTATGGATTATTTGTTACTGGAGATAAATGATGAGACAGATGACGATAGATTCCCATCTCCTGCTGTCCGCATGGACCGAGCGCCTCTCATGGGAGCTGGGTCCACTGGTGTGTGTGTGTGTGTGTGTGTGTGTGTGTAACAGGAGACCCCGTTGCCATGGAGACCTCCTGGTTGGGTGACGGAGGAGGAGTCCTGCTCTGGACTGGCTCCCAGACTTGCTCCGGGACCTGACCCGGGACCGGGACCGGGGCTTGTTGTGAGAGGGTGATGCACCGTCCTGCGGCCCGGGCGCGTGCACGCTGAGCCGACATGCCGAGCCGTCAGAAGCAGCTCCTGTTCTCCGTGTGCGCGCTCCTCGCCTTCTCCTGCGCGCTCACGGCCGCCGTGGCCACCGGCCTCCCGTTCTGGGTCAGCGGGGCCGCGCTGTGCCGCACCGGGGCCGAGCTGGTCAACGCCACCGGGCCCGAACTGGACAAGTTCGTGGGCGAGCTGAGCTACGGGCTGTTCCAGGGCCGCAGGGTGAAGCAGTGCGGCCTGGGGGGCCGGAGCTCCCGGTTCTCCTGTGAGTGCCAGCCGGTTCTGATGGGTTCTGACCGGTTCTTATTGATTCTACCTTGTTCTGACTCGTTCTTATTGGTTCTGGTAGTTTCTGATTGGTTGCAGATTGTTTTGACTGGTTCTGATTGGTTCTGACTGGTTCTTGTTGGTTTCAACTGGTTCTTATTAGTTCGGACTGGTTCTGTTGGTTTTGACTGGTTCTGATTGGTTCTTTTTGGTTCTAATTGGTTTTGACTGGTTCTGATTGGTTCTTTCTGGTTCTTACTGGTTTCAACTGGTTATTAGTTCTGACAGGTTCTGTTGGTTCTGTTTGGTTTTGACTGGTTCTGACTGGTTCTTATTGATTTCAACTGTTTCTTATTAGTTCGGACAGGTTCTGTTGGTTTTTATTGGTTCTTATTGGTTTTGACTGGTTCTGCTGGTTTTGACTGGTTCTGATTGGATCTTGATGGTTCTGATTGGTTTTTAATGGTTCTTATTGGTTCGGACAGGTTCTGATTGGTGTTGTCTGGTTCTGATTGGTTCTGACAGGTTCTCCTTGGTACTGATTGATGTTGTCTGGTTCTTACCGGCTCTGACTGGTTTTTGATTGGTTGTCTTTGCTGTTTCTTTCCTTGGGGGTTTTTTGCCCCGAGGATGGACTGTCAAGCGTCACTGCACGGTCATCCTGCTGGTGGCGCTGTGGCAGCACTCGCATGTACTACATGTACCTGTTTATCACCCAGAAGAACCAGGTGCTAGTCTGGTTCTAGGACTAGTTGCATTGCTCAGTTGGTTCCGGTGTAGCGCCTCCTAAGGGCCAGTTGCTTTTCCACTGTGAAGCGTCGCTACCTCTCTGAATACCTCTCAGCTGTTCCCCATCAACGCTGGCACTGCAGGAAGAACCTGGTCAGTTTAGCAGGCTTCTGGTCACTTTAACTGGTTTTTAGTTCGGATTTAGCAGGTTCCAACGGGTCTCTGTTGTGTTTTCTGAGGGACGGTCTGTGTGCCTCTGAACGCTCTGATGGCCGCTGCCACTTAGCGAGGGCGGCCATCCGTCAGGATCGATCTTTCCGCCTGGCCGGACCTGAAGTGCCGGGGACCGTCGGAGCGGCTTTGTTGTGTTCAGGGTCAGCAGAGCCCCCAGTGACAAGCCGGGTCCGGCAGACGTTCCCAGACCCGTTCGGGTGCGGAGTCCGGCGCCGGGGCTCGTATGATGGCATGATTAGTGTGTGACGGAATGTTCTGGAGAAGCCTGCCGTCCTGATTAGAGACGGGACAAATCAGTGCGGCCATGTTGGACAGACTCTAAATCCACTGGAGAGGGTTTCTGAACACAGCTGAAGTCTTTCTGTGGAGGGCTCAGGGGCTTGGCGGCGAGGGGGGGGGGAGCTTCAGAGCTCTCCTGACTCCTGAATGTTGGCGTTTGTAGAAAATGTCGGGGTTTTGGTGAACCGAGTGTTTTCTCCTCGTCAGTCTTCCCAGACCTCCTGAGCGCCATCCCAGCAGGCCTGCACATCACCGTCATCTTCTTCTGTGGCGCCGTCATCCTCTTCTCCTCCGTGGCCACCGGCTTCTTCTTCTTCAACGCCTTCGGTCGACCGTACGAGACGCTGCAAGGCCCCATGGGACTTTATGTGTGGACGCTGATCAGCGGTGAGGAAACGGACCCGTCTTCTTCATGAAACCTTCCGATAAACAGTTCTGTGCCTTTCAATGTGGAGTTTGCATGTTCTCCCATAAAATGGGGTACAGGTTTACTGTGAGTCCAGACGCCGCGCCGCTCTGTCCGCAGGTGCGAGCAGCTGTCTGGTCCTCGTCCTGTTCGCCGCCGAGGTCAAGCTGCACCGCCTGTCTCAGCGCATCGCCAACTTCAACGAGGTCAACTTCGCCTTCCAGACGCACGCGGAGCGCTACGACCGCTGCTTCTGGCTCTTCTTCCTCATCTTCCTCCTGCACGCTGTCAACGGCCTCCTCATCCGCCTGGCAGGAGTCACGCTTCCCTTCAGCCGCCACAAGGAGGCGCCGCTGAGCGGAGGGGCAGCCGACCTCATGTACTGAGAGGGGGGGGGGGGGGCTACGAGTAAAATAAAAACAGCTGCCAGAAAGTGGAGCACAGCTTCACTTTTCCATTTATTCTCTTCTTCGTGTCACTAGTCCTCCACAGGCCTGCAGCGCCCCCTGCAGGGTCAGAAGTGCAACAACAGATTCCAGCTCTTCTTGAATTACTTCTCTTTCAGAGTTAATTACTTGGTAAGAAAAAGAAATGAGAGGAATTAAAGTGCAGAACTGAATGAACTGGAAACCATTTTGAATTCCACAACCTGTTGGCAGGATTAACTCAGTTGTCAGAACAACTTGTTTTTCCACCTCCCAGCATTTGTTTTGGATCACACAGTACTCGTCTCTGTTTACCTGAAAAACTCAAAATCTCACCAAGTTTGTTTTGCTTTTACTGAAAATGTCTCACTGCACTTGATTTAAGATGAATTCACCAGACCAGGAATATTTCAGAAAGATCGAGGGATCTGTTTTCAGATCTTGTCAGGACTGTTATCGCTTGTTCCGTTGCAGGACTTTTTCCCTTTATTTCGAGGTCAGAGCGCTTCAGTGGACTGTTACTCACTCGCTCATATATAACAGTTATTCTGTGGCTCCTGTCAGAGGATTTAAAATAAAATTTGCTCACAAAAAAGTTCTCAAAGACAAACAGACTGGTGGAGTGAGGAGGTGAAGACTTTCCATGACAGATGTTCTTCAAGTGGAGGACTCATAATGTGTCCTCAGGGACCCCCAATGTATTCTGAGCGACCTCCAGTGTCCTTGGGGGCTACCAATGTGTCCTCAGGTACTCCCTACATCTCTTTGGGGACCCCAGTGCGTCCTCTGGGACTCCCAATGCGTCCTTGGGGACCCCTGGTGTGTCCTCGGGGACTCCCATCACGAAGAGTCCCAGAGAACGTCCCCTTCGGTAGAAGCGGTTCCGGTCCGTCAAACCATCCCGCTCCACTGGAGGGACGTGTAGATGACGTCCCCGCCGCGACCCGGCGAGCAGAGCAGCACCGTCTTCTTCACGTTGGAGCCCAGACGAGCCACAGAGAGGACGTCCAGGATGGACAGAGACTCGTCCAGTCCCACACACACTGCAATGAAGTGAGCATGGAAGCGCAGGGGGTCCCCTGAGGACGAGAGGGGGCGGGGAGCGGGACGGACAGGGAGCGGGACGGGGCGGGAAGCGGGACAGGGCAGGGAGCGGGACGGACAGGGAGAGGGACAGACAGGGAGCGGGTTGGACAGGGAGCAGGACGGGGCAGGGAGAGGGACGGACAGGGTGCGGGATGGACAGGGAGCGGGATGGACAGGGTTATTTATGAGACATCCTGAAGTGAACCAGACAGTTTTTTTTTTCAAAGATGGCGTCAGTCTCACCTGGATAAACCAGGAAGTCTCCGCCAAACTTGCCGGCTGAGGTCAGGTAGAAGCCCCGCCCACGCAGGTCTGAGAACACCTGGTACCTGGCTTCCTGTCCAGGATGCTGCCGGGCTCTGATTGGCCCGTCAGCCTTCAGGAACGCCCGGGCCTCGGGACAGTGGCTAAGCCCCGCCCTCGCCGTGCTGATCTGGACCGCCAGCGCGGACCGAGGGAAGGTGAAGCTCTGGTCCAGGGCCTTGAGGCGGTCCTGCTGCGCCTGATCGGGGGTCCCGGTTCCAGACTCTGGACCTGAGGGGTGCGGGGTTCCGTCAGACTGGTCGTTTGGACCAGGGCTGCCGTCACCACGGCGACGCTCCTACCTGTGGCGGTCATGGCGTGGAGCAGCGCTGCTTTCCGGTCCTCCAGAGCGAGGACGCTCTGCTCGGCGAAGCTCCGCCTCTCCTGCTCTTCGTAGCGCCGCCGGGGCTCCGCCCCTCCCGCCTGCTGACACGGATCAGAACGCTGCTTAACTGACCTACCGCTGATCATCCGGGGGGGCGGGGCCGGACTCACCTGCTGTGGCGCCGGCAGCGTGGCGGCGGCGTGGCGCTCCCTCAGGAGGCGCTCCTCCTCCTCCAGGAGCAGCAGCGGCCGCCCGAGGCGTCCGTTCTGCCGCGGCGTTCGAGGGAGCGAACCCAGCAGCGCCCCGACAATGCCGCGGCGCCTCGCGGCTCGCAGGTCCTGCACGCGCCACAGCAGGGGGGCGGAGCCACAGGGACTCACACCCACCACCAGAGAGGGCTCCTCCCCCTGGACCTCCCCCTGGACCTCCTCCTGGACCTCCTCCTGGACCTCCTCCTGGAACTCCTCCTGGACCTCCCTCTGGACCTCCTCCTGGACCTCCTCCTGGACCTCCCTCTGGACCTCCTCCTGGACCTCCTCCTGGACCTCCTCCTGGACCTCCTCCTGGACCTCCCTCTGGACCTCCTCCTGGACCTCCCTCTGGACCTCCTCCTGGACCTCCCTCTGGACCTCCTCCTGGACCTCCTCCTGGACCTCCTCCTGGACCTCCTCCTGGACCTCCCTCTGGACCTCCTCCTGGACCTCCTCCTGGACCTCCCTCTGGACCTCCTCCTGGACCTCCCTCTGGACCTCCTCCTGGACCTCCTCCATCTGTGTAAACATACAGTTTATGAAAACTTGTGACGTGCTGTTTCTGAGGTGGTCAAACTTTTCCAATCCCAAGGTTTGGGGTTCGATTCCCAGGTGACCTCCACCCACTTGTCCACAGATGGGTTAGTTACTGAGTAAGTTAGTTACAAGCTGGGTTAGTTCACAATGGGGTTAGTCACCAGATGGGTTAGTTACCAGTCGTCTTTGTCAACAGGTGGGTTAGTTACCAAGTAACTTAGTTACAAAGTGGGCTAGTCAACAGCGCGCGCTCGTCCACAGACGGGTTAGTTACTGAGTGGATTAGTTACCAGGTGGGCGAACCAGTTATCTGTCACCTGATGTCACATGTCTGCAGGTTTTTTTTTGTTCTCGTTGCATCTGAAAATCACCCGCTTGGTGGGCGTGTCCTATCAACTGTCCTGCCTGCACCTGATTGGACGGAGGCTGTCTGCTCCCGGGGTTCAAACCGGGCCAACATGGCGGCTCAGTCAGAATGAAATCTCTGTCCTTATTGAAAAGTATTTCTGAAAACATCTGAGGTGAGAAATAACCTGTGTGGGATTCTCCAGTTGTAGTTCAGACGTTTGGCAATGTGTCGGACCGCCACCGCCTCATTTGCATAAAGTTAGCAGGATTCGACTTTTTGTAAATGAGCTTCAGGGAAACTCAACCCTCCCAGCATGCACTGCAGTGGATTTCACATGTGGGAAATTGACATGTTCTGTAGACATGTAACATTAAAAAATACATTAAAACACATTTAAAGGATCAACATCACATTAGTTTTAAATAAAAAGGACACAATTAGAAAAATAAAAACATGTCAGGGTTGACGGGTAAAGGTTTATCTAAACTTCAGTGAATTTTATTATTTTGTTGTTGCTGTTTTTAATAGCAGATATTGATTCAAAATGCAGTACCAGCTCCTTCATAAAGACACAGAAGTTTTACTTTGTCAAATTTTTGCGTTTGTGAATATGAAACTGTGTAAGAGAGAATCAGATTAATTTGACAGTATTCTTTCTCCACTGAACTGCGCAAACTTAAAAACTACATTTAGCGGAGTAATTAGTCCAAAGATAAAGTAGATATTATGTAATGCAGAGGTATCTTGCCACAGTTTACAGGTGTGTGTGTGTGTGTGTGTGTGTGTGTGTGTGTGTGTACACTTCAGAGAGCAGCCTAGTAACAGTCTCAGTTTTTAGTGAAACAGGCGGCAGTTTCACGAAGATAAACATCTTTCACCTTATTAATTGGGAAATTATGGATGTACCACTGGTAAACAAACCAGTGGCACATTCATAATTTACCAATTAATACAGTATGTATTCTTTTTTTCCTCCAACACTTCTGAATGAGAAACGACTCATCCATCCTCCCTATTTGTAAGAGCTGTTCGGTTCCGCGCCGGGAAGACTCCGTCCTGCTGCTTCAGGAACGTTTCTCTCCAGAGCTGAGGCTCCACGCGGCAGGTGAAACGGCGCGTTCAGCGCGCAGCGAACGGAGGACGGAGCGAAACGGCGGCTGCTGTTGGCACGTACCTTCACGTGGAAGCCCTCAGCTCGGCGCCGGGCGGTGGGCGTGGCCTCGCGGCGTCAGTGACGTAGGGGAAACGGAAATTGACGGACTGCTCCTCGTGGCGCAGAGGCAGCCAATGGGAAAAGAGTTTTCAGACTGGCAGCGGAACCAGCCAATAGGAGCCAAGCTTTTAAGCTGCCAGCGGGACCAGCCAATAGGAAGTCAAGAAAACCTTGTTTTGTTTTTAGTTCAAGCTACGTTTATATTTATGTGTACGACTTTATACGTGTAGTGTATAAATGTACTCGATTTGTGTTTAAGTTGAAGATAAATATTACAGAAATAAATAAATGAAGATACATTTATTTTGTTACAAATCCAAATAAGGTTATGTGCTGTACTTGTGGGGCGTTTTTTTTTCTTGTTTTTCTGGCTGTAACATCTACATATGAAGACTAAAGTTTCATTACTGTAAAAAAAAAAAAAAAAAAAAGGATTTGAGGACCCCCTTGAAAACGACATAGTTCATCTCAGGGGGTTTATCCTTCTATTGTCAAACAGAATATACTGAAACTGTTTGAGGCATATTATGAATGAAATTTCATTGCACAAACTCGCCATTTACGTTTTACAACCAGAATTCACACTGTTGACTTTACATAAATGAACTCGGTCGGAGCACTTCCTTGATTTCTGTTAACCTCTCAGCAGCTTCTTTTGGATTCACCTCAGATGTTGATGTTTATGTATCATCATCTGAAGGATGGATGGACCGTGGACCTCCAGCCAGTCGATTCTGGACCTTCACTGAAGCGTAGGGACCTGCTCCAGCTCACAGCTGTCGGTCAGAACCGTCGCTCACGCGTTGCCTCAGGTTGCGGAACGACGCTTCATGATCTTTACCATCCGTTAACGAAGCAACTTCATGAACTCTCATTTCTGAGTCGACACCATTAGCTTCTGGTCATCCCAAGTTCTCCTGACGCGGCTAACGCAGGCTAGCTGTTTGCATGTTTATACATGCAGTCTGAAGAAACGTTGGAATGTGACAAGATTTAGGAATGCATTCAGAGAAAGTTTTTATTTTCAATATTGCAACAAGCCTCAAACGTTCACAGTGCCGAGTCCATGGTGATCGTGTTCTCAGCTGCTGCCCACATTTCCCAGAATGCCTCTGAAATGTCAACAAATCAAATGCCACCCCGCCATAAAGCCCCCCACCTTCTGTACAGTGTAGCAGTGATGCATCATGGGAGTTCGATCTGAAGCTCCTGGAGCTCCTTCAGCAGCTGCTCCTCCTTCTGGATCTTCTCCAGCTGCACAAAGCAAACAAACAAGTGAAGACATGAACGATTCACCAACCAGCGAACCCAAGAACGAGATCAGGAACAAGTGAAGCCACAGCAACAGTTAAAGGTGTAAAAGCAAATGAATGAATGAGTGAATGAATGGATGGATGAATTAATGGATGAATTAGTTAAGGACTGGATGAATGAACCAAAAGATGAAAGTGTAGACAAATCAACAAACATAATCATCCAATGGATGGATGGAAGGAAGGATGAACGAGTGAGTTGATGAATGAATGATGGGATAATGACCTGGTTCTTCTGGAGGACCTTCCCGGACTCCTGCTGCTCCTTCAGCTCCTCGATGGCTTTCAGTTTCTGAAAGAGAAACATCACTGACCAATCACATCATGGCACAGAGCGGTGACTGTAACGGCGGTGGGACACTTTTCTGTCTGACACCGAGTCGCAGGTTCTGCCTGTGGTTCTTCACCTTCTTCAAGTTCTTGATCTTCTTGTCCGTCTCCGGGTCGCCGCTGCTTGGCTCCGATTGGTTGTTGGTGACGGGGGCGGGTTCAGAGGGAGGTTCAGGTTTGGTTTCCTGCAGGAACAGAGTGAACGATTGAACACTGTCATTGAGGAACCTGCAACAAGTTCTCAACACAAAAGCTTCTTCCAACATGTTCTAGCTGCAGGTCTGTGGAGGTTCTAGCTGCAGGTCTGTGGAGGTTCTAGCTGCTGGTCTGTGGAGGTTCTAGCTGCAGGTCTCCGGAGGTTCTAGCTGCAGGTCTGTGGAGGTTCCAGCTGCAGGTCTCTGGAGGTTCTAGCTGCAGGTCTCCGGAGGTTCTAGCTGCAGGTCTCCGGAGGTTCTAGCTGCAGGTCTCTGGAGGTTCTAGCTGCAGGTCTCTGGAGGTTCTAGCTGCAGGTCTCTGGAGGTTCTAGCTGCAGGTCTGTGGAGGTTCTAGCTGCAGGTCTGTGGAGGTTCTAGCTGCAGGTCTGTGGAGGTTCTAGCTGCAGGTCTGTGGAGGTTCTAGCTGCTGATCTCTGGAGGTTCCAGCTGCAGGTCTGTGGAGGTTCTAGCTGCAGGTCTGTGGAGGTTCTAGCTGCAGGTCTGTGGAGGTTCTAGCTGCTGATCTCTGGAGGTTCTAGCTGCAGGTCTCTGGAGGTTCCAGCTGCAGGTCTGTGGAGGTTCTAGCTGCAGGTCTCTGGAGGTTCTCGCTGCAGGTCTGTGGAGGTTCTAGCTGCAGGTCTGTGGAGGTTCTATCTGCAGGTCTCTGGAGGTTCCAGCTGCAGGTCTCTGGAGGTTCCAGCTGCAGGTCTCTGGAGGTTCTAGCTGCAGGTCTCTGGAGGTTCTAGCTGCAGGTCTCTGGAGGTTCTAGCTGCAGGTCTCTGGAGGTTCTAGCTGCAGGTCACTGCGCGGTCGGCGGTTCTGCTGGTGGCCGACCTGCTTGGCAGCTTTCTTGGCTTCCCGTTTCCTCTGGTTCTTCAGAGCGGTCTTGGACATTGTCTTCTCGGCTGACGCTCCTGGACGCAGATCTTTGGGCGCCTCGTCTTCATGCTGACAAACAAACAAACATCAGATCTGTGTTGACGTTGCGGTTTCATTCAAGCTAACGTCACAGTTTACATAAACCTTGTAGGAATCCGCTGGCGTGGCTCGGCGCTTGCGGACCTACCAGTTTGGTGCTGGCTGAGGCTGGCAGGTGTCGGAGGGCGGGCGGGCGATAGGCCTGGGTGGGCGGGGCCTGCGTGGAGCCCAGCTGGGTGGGCGGGGCCTGGTACGTGACCGGCCGCTCGGGGAAGACGCCGGCGGGGAACGGCTGCCAGGCGACCTCCCACAGCTCGGTGCCGGGCGCCGCCGACCAGGTGTGCAGCACGGAGCCGGTGTAGTGCCAGATCTTGAAGCCGTTGCCGACCCGCAGCCGCGGCGAGCACGTCGCCGTGACCACGTGCTCGCCGTCGGGACACCAGGAGAAGTAGGTGGAGTCTGCGGCCTGAGGCTTCGACACCTGGAGGAGACGGCGAGACCTGTGAGGACTCGAGCGTCGTGAGCCCAAGGTGCCGTCCGCTACACCGCCGACGGCTCACCTGCTTGAACTTCTTCATGTCCCAGACCTCCATCTGCCCATGAAGGTTCCCGAAGCCCGCCAGGACCAGGATGTGACCCTGAGGACTGAGACGGGGGGATCAGAGGTCAGGGGTCAGGGGTCTCAGGTGCTTCTTGTGGGGTCTAGGATCTGGACTGAAGGCTGTACCTGTAGTAAACAGCGTTTCGGGGTCCCGTCCCGAAATCGAACACGGGATCACACTTGAGGTTGAAGACGGTGGCTTTAGCCGGCATGAAGCCGTAGACCACGCAGAACTCGGAGGACGACGGACTCCACGCCACGTCGTAGATCGGACCGTTCTTAGCTAAAGAAGGCCGCAGTTAGAGGGGTCAGGGGTCAAAGGTCAGAGGTCAACGTGACACTTACGGAGTTGGACCAGTGCCGTCTCTCCGTTCACTGCCAGGTAATGCAGCGTCTGCTCGCCGTAGTACGAAGCGCCACTTTTATCCACCTCGGTGCTCGCCGTCACCAACACTGCTGACGCTGCAGGGACGAGACACGTGTCAGGATGCAGGGACACAACGATCCAGAGACACAACGATCCAGAGCTACAACGATCCAGAGCTACAACGATCCAGAGCTACAGCGATCCAGAGCTACAGCCATCCAGAGCTACAGCGATCCAGAGCTACAACGATCCAGAGCTACAACGATCCAGAGCTACAGCGATCCAGAGCTACAGCCATCCAGAGCTACAGCGATCCAGAGCTACAACGATCCAGAGCTACAACGATCCAGAGCTACAGCGAACCAGAGTTACAATGATCCAGAGCTACAGCGATCCAGACACAGCGATCCAAGGTTACAACGATCCAGAGACACAACGATCCAGAGCTCCAACGATCCAGAGCTCCAACGATCCAGAGCTCCAACGATCCAGAGCTCCAACGATCCAGAGCTACAACGATCCAGAGTTACAACGATCCAGAGCTACAACGATCCAGAGCTCCAACGATCCAGAGCTACAACGATCCAGAGTTACAACGATCCAGAGCTACAACGATCCAGAGCTCCAACGATCCAGAGCTCCAACGATCCAGACACAGCGATCCAAGGTTACAACGATCCAGAGCTACAACGGTCCAGAGCTACAACGATCCAGAGTTACAACGATCCAGAGCTACAGCGATCCAGAGCTACAACGATCCAGAGCTACAACGATCCAGAGTTACAACGATCCAGAGCTACAGCGATCCAGAGCTACAACGATCCAGAGCTACAACGAACCAGAGTTACAACGATCCAGAGCTACAGCGATCCAGACACAGCGATCCAGAGCTACAACGATCCAGAGCTACAGCGAACCAGAGTTACAATGATCCAGAGCTACAGCGATCCAGACACAACGATCCAGAGTTATAACGATCCAGAGTTACAACGATCCAGAGCTACAACGATCCAGAGCTACAGCGATCCAGAGCTACAGCGATCCAGACACAACGATCCAGAGTTACAACGATCCAGAGTTACAACGATCCAGAGACACAATGATCCACGGACACAATAATCCCCTGGACGCAACAATCCCGGGACACAACGATCTGGGGCAACAACGATGGAGCCACATAACAAGAGCGTCAGCGAGCCGCGGCGCTCCAGAGACTCAGACCTTTCTGGTTCCACTGCATCCAGACTTTGTCGGCCTTGAAGAAGCTCTTGTTGGCGAGCGCCGCCGTCGGACCTCCGAGAGCCGGATACTGATAGAGACGCACGAAAGACGGCGCTCCTTTACTGCCGGGCACGTAGATGGACACCTGCAGGGGCAGTAAGGAGGTGGGGGGAGGTTCAGAAGGAGGGCTATATGTGTGCGTGCGTGCGTGCGTGTGTGTGTGTGTGTGTGATGACTTCACACACTCACTTTACTCGGCTGAACTCCAGGAGACAATGTGAAGCTGGAGACCTTCTGCATGTGCAGCTTGTTGGCTATTTGAGCTGAAGAAATGAAGAAGAGGATGAAGAAGGCGAGGAGGACGAGGAGGAGGAAGATCAGGAAGATGAGGAAGACGAAGGTTCTTACTGAAGTCGTTGTCTTCATAGAAGTGCAGCTCATTGTTGACGCTCCTCACACAGATCTTCTCGTCCTCAGACCAGGTGGGACACCTGAGGACAACGTTCGACCAATCAGAGCCAGGCAGGCGCAGCACCGACCAATCGGAGGACGGATGCTGAGTCAGCACTCACCAGGACTCCACCTTCTTCTGAAACAGAGACTTGATGAGCTGTCCACTGGAAATGTCCCACAGCTGCAGGTTGGCGTCTCCCTGAGGACAGTTTGGACCCTCTGACACACAGAGAGACATCCAACAGAGTGAGACATCCAACAGAGTGACATGAGAGAGTGAGACATCCAACAGAGTGAAACATCCAACAGAGAGACAGAACAGAGTGAGACATCCAACAGAGAGACAGAACATAGTGAGACATCCAACAGAGAGACAGAACAGAGTGAGACATCCAACAGAGTGACATGAGAGAGTGAGACATCCAACAGAGTGACAGGACAGAGTGAGACATCCAACAGAGAGACAGAACATAGTGAGACATCCAACAGAGAGACAGAACAGAGTGAGACATCCAACAGAGTGACATGAGAGAGTGAGACATCCAACAAAGTGACATGAGAGAGTGAGACATCCAACAGAGTGAGACATCCAACAGAGTGACGTGAGAGAGTGAGACATCCAACAGAGTGACAGGACAAAGTGAGACATCCAACAGAGTGACACATCCAACAGAGAGACAGAACAGAGCGAAACATCCAAAAGAGTGACATGACAGAGTGAGACACCCAACAGAGTGATATGACAGAGTAAGACATCTAACAGAGTGACATGACAAGAGTGAGACATCCAACAGAGTGAGACATCTAACAGAGTGACGTGAGAGAGTGAGACATCCAACAGAGTGAAACATCCAACAGAGAGACAGAACAGAGCGAAACATCCAAAAGAGTGACATGACAGAGTGAGACACCCAACAGAGTGATATGACAGAGTAAGACATCTAACAGAGTGACATGACAAGAGTGAGACATCTAACAGAGTGAGACATCCAATGAGACATCCAATAGAGTGACAGGACAGAGTGAGACATCTATTAAGAGTGACATGACAGAGTCAGACATTCAACAGACTGACATGACAGAGTGAGACATCCAACAGAGTGACATGCCAGAGTGATACATCTAACAGAGTGTGACATCCAATAGAGTGACATGACAGAGTGAGAAACCCAACAGGCTGAGACATCCAATAGAGTGACATGACGGAGTCATCCAATAGAGTGACATGACAGAGTGAGACATCTAACAGAGTGAGACATCCAATAGAGTGACATGACAGAGTGAGAAACCCAACAGGCTGAGACATCCAATAGAGTGACATGACAGAGTCATCCAATAGAGTGACATGACAGAGTGAGACATCTAACAGAGTGAGACATCCAATGAGACATCCAATAGAGTGACAGGACAGAGTGAGACATCTATTAAGAGTGACATGACAGAGTCAGACATTCAACAGACTGACATGACAGAGTGAGACATCCAACAGAGTGAAACATCCAATAGAGGGACATGACAGAGTGAGACATCCAACAGAGTTAGACATCCAATGAGACATCCAATAGAGTGACAGGACAGAGTGAGACATCTAATAGAGTGACATGACAGAGTCAGACATTCAACAGACTGACATGACAGAGTGAGACATCCAACAGAGTGAGGCGTCCTAGCATGTCTTACTGGTGTACGGTTGCCAGGTAACCAGGATGTTACTGAGAGGAGAGAAGTCCAACAGAGCCGTCTTTGGGAGATCCAAGGCCAACAACACTGAGCCGTCCACGGACTTGACCACCGAGACCCTTGGTTGGGGGAGTTAGAGGGTTAGAGGGGGTAGCAGCTGGGGCCAGGTCTGGGGTTCAGAAAAGTCCTCTTTGACCAAAAGGTGAGTGAAGACCTACTTTTGTCCGTTGCACCACGCAAACAGCGTCCCATCTCTGTTGAAGGTCACACACCTGCTGACCTGAGGGTCCCTGAAACAGAGACAGGCAGAAAGAGAGCATGAGTACCCCCAAAGGAGGGCGGGTCTGGAACGCCCCCAAAGGAGGGCGGGTCTGGAACGCCCCCAATTGAGGGCGGGTATGGAACACCCCCAAAGGAGGGCGGGTCTGGAACGCCTCCAAAGGAGGGCGGGTCTGGAACACCCCCAAAGGAGGGCGGGTCTGGAACGCCTCCAAAGGAGGGCGGATCTGGAACGCCCCCAAAGGAGGGCGGGTATGGAACGCCCCCAAAGGAGGGCGGGTCTGGAACGCCCCCAAAGGAGGGCGGGTCTGGAACACCCCCAAAGGAGGGCGGGTCTGGAACGCCCCCAAAGGAGGGCGGGTTTCAAACATGGGAGGCTGAAGCAGGGTGTGTTTCATTTGTTCACCTCTGGAAGGCTGCATACTGCTCACACTGCGGAGGTCCACAGAGCAGAGATGTCCCATCTGATGCTCGCACTGCAAAAAAAAAAAAAAAAAAAAAAAAGGAAAACACACACACACACACACACACACACACACACACACACACACACACACACACACACTTATACTTAGAATTCAGACTGAACACCTTTGTTCATGCTGCTGCTGTCAGTTTTCATGTCTGTTCACAGTGGGCCGACTGAGACACCCTCAGTGCAGGAAACAGCGCTAACGCAGGTCCTTCATCCCCCCATGGTCACTTTAACCCCCTTATGAAAGTCATCGACACTTTAAAATCCATTCACTCTGCCAATAACATATTGTATACATTATATATTGTACACTATATTTATGTATTCTATCATACATTGAATATTGTATATATTATATAGTTCCTGTTATATTTTTAAGATGCATGTTGTACATAGAGTTTGCTTTTAGCTTTCCTTGTTTTTTTTTAGCTCTCTATTATCAATTCTTGCTACGAATCGCACTATTACTTGTTCGTATTGCAGCTTTCATAACTTTTTGCCCAGACAGAGAGACAGTGGTCCATAAGTCCCAGGACTGTCCATGGCAGTGTGAGACAGAACCTTATCGCTGGATCTTTGGCCTGGATCGGATGCTATGGCCTGTCGGGTCTGTCAGTTTGTCCAGTCGGTTCTGCGGGTCGGTCGGTCCCCCCCTCCTCCTCCCCCTGGTCCCCCGCTGGTTTTCATGTGAGCTGTTAAAAAGCAGACCCAGAAGCTCCAGAGCGGAGCTCCGGGGCCGGGTAGACCCGGTCCGGGTACGACGTGCCCGGCTGCTGCTGTCATGCCTGACAGCGAGGAGAAGCGGGAGAGAGGAAAGAAGAGAAAGTTTGCTGGAGTTACCTGCTAACAGTGGGATGGGGGGCGCCATGTTTCCGACGCGCGGAAGAGGAAAGGCGGGGCCATGCGGCGTCACGAGCCTGAAGGCGGGACTTCCTGTGCCACATCAGCGTGCAAAATAAGAGACGTCATCACAAACGTCTGGAGGGGAAGTTTCAGAATAAAATACAAACCGATTCGAAGAGATAGAGACATGAACGGAGTTATGAATTAAAACGTGAATGAAAACTTGCTTGAAAACAATGAACGCTCGAAAAAACATGAATGAAAGACGGATGGATAGAATGATATAAGCAGTCAGAACCAGGTAGGACGTTCAAAAAATGTCTCGAATTCATAAAAGAAAAAAAAATAAATCTGTTTAAAAAAAAGCAAACAAAGCTGGTTATAAAGAGGTAAAATGGTTTAAAAGCTTTAAAAAAGGAGCAAAACTGTTGAAATCAGGTACAAAAATAGGTTGAATATAGAAATGTTCACTGCTCAGAACACTGGTTTAAACTTCATTGACACATCATAAGATACAGTTTTTGTATGTGTATCAAAACTGTTTATGAAACCTAATGAGCTGCATTCTCCTCGTTTTGAAGGTTAAATGTGCTTCTTGGCTCCAGACCAACTTGACCTGTTGGAAACTCAGAGAAATGGCTCTTTTGGTCATAAAGTTTGCAGACCCCCGGTTTAACCTTCAGTGTTTTTGTTAACCTGGATACCAAACAGCCTGGCTTTGTTGCTGTATGTATGTAGAATGCCGAATACCTGAATTTTGTCTCCTCTATTAGTTTTCATTTGATTCTACTTTAGCTTATTTTTGTGTTGATTCTCTTTAAAATCAAATTTACCCACAGAAATGAATAAAATATCTATCTATCTATCTATCTATCTATCTATCTATCTATCTTTCTGATTCAACGTGTCATTTTAATGACCCTTATTTCGAAGGATCCTGCCGGAAGTTGTTGTGACTGCTACGTCGGCGGCTGGGGGGCGTGGCCATCATGGTGGGGCGGGACTTCAGCTTATGAGGACGTAGACAAACGAGAGTAGATCAGAGTTTGAGGAGCCGCGAAGACGAGCGCTGAAAGTGCCGCAAACTAGAGGAAGAATCGAGCGAACCAGCGACCCGCAGGAGCAGCGAAGAAACACAGAGAGGCAGAAGAAGATGGTGGCCAAACAGAGGATCCGCATGGCGAACGAGAAGCACAGCAAGAACATCACTCAGAGAGGAAACGTGGCCAAGTCAACGGTGAGTTTAATCATCAATAACTCGATCAGAACGACGCCGGAGAGCAGAAGATCAATAGTCCAATCAGAGCCGGCCCGGATCGGCTCGGATCCATGGCCCGGGTTATTCCGATCAGACAGCAGGAGTTGAACATATGGATCCATCACTGTGATTGGCTCACGCAGTCCTCCGGGACCGGAAGTGTTTCTAAATGTCTCTTAGTCTTTGATAACTAAACTGAGATCGAAGAGCCGATCAGGACTCGGTCAGGACTCGGTCAGATCCGCTCCAGCAGGTCATGATCGTCTTCAGCCACAGTGAGAGAAGAGAGCAGGCAGCAGCAGAGACGTTTAAACATCACAGAAATAAACTGGAGCTGATGCAGTCACGGTGGTCATGAGAAGTACTGAAACAGATGGTTAACCTGCTTCAACCCGGCCACCTCTGCTCACTCTCACAGGACACTAGTTACCTCTGGCTGAACCACTAGTTAACCCCTGGTTATGGTCTGCATGTGTTTCAGAGGAGTCTGACTGACGATAAAGGCGTTGGTCCCTGGCTGCTGGCGCTCTTCATCTTCGTTGTCTGTGGATCAGGTCAGTGTCTGTCTCTCCATGTTCTCCGTCTCTCCAGGTTGTCCCCGTCTCTCCATTCTGTCCCTCCCTCCACACCGTCCCTGTCTCTCCACGCCGTCCCTGTCTCTCCACGCCGTCCCTGTCTCTCCATGCTGTCCCTGTCTCTTCGTGTCGTCTGAGTGGACTGTAGCCCCGCCCCCTGACGATGTCTCCCCCGTGTCTTGCAGCCATCTTCCAGATCATCCAGAGCATCAGGATGGGCATGTAGACCCCCGGAGGGAGCGGCGAGGGGCGGGACCACCGATTGATGACATCAGCACAACGCCAAACATTCCCGAACTCTGACCCCACCTGTGCACACAGGCCCCGCCCCTTTCACATGCCCCGCTATCAGTGTTGACTCAACATGTGGAGCTTCTCACGCCGTGTCGGGGCGTCCTGGACCGGGACGGGGGGACAGAGTCCAACCTGACCCAGACCAAACTAAGCAGGGGTGTATGTGTATCTGTGCACGTGTTTGTGTGTGTGTGTGTGTGTGTGTGTGTGTGAGAGAGAGAGAGTCTGCACTGTGTGCAGCTGCACTTGCGACATTCCTGTATCAATAAAGTTTCATGTTGAAAGAGGAAGACGTGTCCTTGTCTCACCTGCACACACAGACCTGGACCACCTTTCTGTCTTTGTCCCGTTTGATTCTGAGAACAGCAAGATGATGAAGACATAAAATCCTGTGTGACCTGCAGGACGCACGCACACACACACACACACACACACACACACACACACACACACACACACACACACACCGGTTTGTGTAAAAACAGTTCATGGAGCTTTGAAATTTAATTTCAGCGTTTAATCATGTCAAATTATTAAAATCTCAATTAAAACTATTTGGTGGGAAAATGAATGGATAAATGTTGGAATCAGTAAACAACCAGTTTCCATGGCGACTCAGACTGTCCACCCCAAGGAGCAAAGTGCTGAGTCCCTTTCTACTTTTAACAGACAATACTCAACAGGTCAGAGAACACCGAGGCACTTAGTCCAACTCCACCTGAGGGGTAGAATAAGTCAGGTGGCCCAAAACCCAGCACTTATTTAGCACTGACGAAGTTTAAAAAAAAAAAACGGGGGGGGGGGTGGCACTTCTTCTGCAACTTGATGGCAACTCCTTTGACCAATTGCACTTTTTGCACTTTTTGCATTTACTGAGGGTTTCTCCTTACGTCTGAACTCTTGCTTGTGTTGTACATCGCTTTGGACAAGAGTGTCTGCTAAATGAAACTGTAGAATTGTAGCAAAGTGGGAGGAGGACCTGCGCCCCCTGCTGCTCAGAGGAAGAACTCCAGGCAGTCAGGATGGTTCTGCAGCTGCCAGAGCTGAAACCCGCCCAGGCTCAGAGGCAAGAGTGTCTGGCTAACTACCAAGCTAATGAGATAACTAGCACCTAGCATGCTAACAGACATGTCAACATGTTTTGGTGGAGTTTTTTTCACACTGAGGTCACGTTTGAAAAAAAAAAAACTTACTTCTGGGTAGAAAAGTGCTGCATCAGCTGATGGTCAGAAGCTAACCTGAACCACAGACCGCTGTGTCGTCAGCTGACTTGAGTTTGTAGAACACAAGACAACGAACTGTCTGAGAGAGTTGAAGCAGGAGGGCTTCCTCCTGTATCACTTCCTGTTTCACCCAGTAATTGTATCATTTCCTGCTTAACCTGGTAGCCATGTGACTTCGTGTTTCACCAGGTAATCTTACCACTTCCTGCTCCGCCTGCTAATCACAACACTTCCTGTTTCACCTGGTAATCTTACCACTTCCTGCTTCACCTGGTAATTGTACCACTTTCTGCTTCAGCTTACCACTTCCCATTTCACCTGGTAACATATCACTTCCTGCTTAACCTTTTTAATAGTACGACTTCCTGCTTCACCTGGTAATTGTGCTACTTCCTGTTTCACCTGACCAGGAAACCAGCAGTCATCTACTAGGATAGGTAGACCAGGAGTCAAATATAAGGAGACAAGACAAGGAGAAAAATACCAGAAGACCATCAGTATTGACTAAATTCCATCTGTGGATCCGTGGAAATCAGTTGTCCTAGCATTAGCATTAGCATTAGCATTAGCATTAGCATTAGCCCCACTCGGGTTGGTTTGGTTACAGATGGAGCAGCAGCCTCACTTCACTCCACACTGGATTATGTTGATCCCTGAAGATAAATGACAGTGATGACTCAAAACAGGTTACTTCTACAGTAGAACCAACAACTGAAAACATTAAAGAAACCATAGAAGTAGAGTCCAGCTCAGTTCCAAGAGTTTCGAACTGCCTGGAGAAATTTTGTTCATCTAATGGAAAACAAACAGAAGTGCTTCCTCTTGATCCTAACAGACATTTCCCCCTTATTAGTCATCAATACTAAATCAGATCAACTTCTCTTTAGTAACATGGTATTCCTTTATTACTATACAGACGTACTTTATTACATAGTGTTACTGATTTATTTGGTATTACTGTGACCTCCAGAACCACTGTGAGAAATGTGGGAGACACTCTGAACAGGACTTGTCCTTCAACGCCACATTAAACAAGTCTCCACGTCTGAGTCTGGTTCTGCAGGAAGGATCTTCCTCTGGGTCTGGTTCTGCAGAAAGTCTCCTCTGAGTCTGGTTTTGCATAATATCTTAACCTCTGACTCTGCTTCTGAAGAAAGTCTTGAGTTCTAAGTGTGGTTCTGCAGAAAGTGTGATCCTCTGAGTCTGGTTCTGCAGAAAGTCGTCACTCCCCTCAGTCTGGTTCAGCAGATTTCTCCACAAGAGTCTGGTTCCACAGGAAGTCTCCATCTCTGAGCTTAGTTCTGCAGGTTTCTCTACCTGAGTCTTGTTCTACAGAAAGCCTATTCCTCTGAGTCTGGTTCCGCAGGTTTCTTCCTGTTAAAGGAATTGTTTCCACTGCCTCCTCTGCTTGTTCAGGTAGAATTGTTGGTTTTTTTTCTCTATAGAAGTGCTTTGTGATGACTGTTTAATCTCTTATAAATAACCGTGAACTGAACCACAGCCGGACGAGCAGGAGAGTCTCCGTGGGAAGATGTACGTCTCTTCCACCTGTTCAGGATCAAACCGTCAGAGTGTTTCTGTGAACAGTCCAAACAGCCTGGCAGTGGTTCCTCCTGCAGGCGTCCTCAGCTGTTGGACGGCGGTTCCGGCTTCAGGCGGACGGCCCAGGAGTTAGCAGACACAGTGTCGCCGCGGCGCTGGATGCGGCAGGTGTACACGCCCTCGTTGAACTCATTGGCGACGATGCGCAAGTCCCTGTCCTTCATGACGATGTAGCCGGGGATGGAGGTGAGGATCTGCTCTCCATCTTTGAACCAGCTGTAGAAAGTCAGAGACGAACAGAAAGAAACTGAATATCCAGAATACTGAACCCCCCCACCCCCCACCCGGGTCTCACTCAGCTGACCTGACTTTGGGTGGAGAGCGAGAGTTCCTGGCTCCGCAGCGGAAAGCCACCACCTTCCCCCGAGGAACCAGCTTCACCTTCACGTTGGCCGGAGGAGGCGTCGGCGTGGCGACCTCATCCAGAGGCTCTGAACCAGACAGGAAGTGAGACGGGTCAGCTGGGGCCTCAGGCACCACGCAGAGGTCAGAGGTCAGAGGTCAAGTCTCACCGTAGCAGAGGTCACAGCGTTGAGGACAGTTCTTCCTCATGAACGACTTTCTGCGCTCACAGAAACCCAGACGAGCCCACGGGTCACACACACGCTTCTTATCCAGACACCCTGCATGCGCGTGCGCGCACACACACACACACACACACACACACACACACACACACACACACACACACACACACACACACACACACACACACACACACTTACTTCACCACTACAAGTACGAGGACACCTACTGCATTGAGCAGAAATGCTGCTTAGTGAGTAAAGTAACACTACTGGGTTCTAACTGCTGCCATGCAGTGCTTGTGGTACTTGTAGTACTTGCAGTCCTACATGTGGGCTCAGCCTTGCAGTCATGACTGAGGGTGAAGCGCTGCACTTGTTCCTGGTACTCTGTACTATTTTCTGTAGTACCTTGAGTGCCAGGTTACTACAGGTCCTGGTCCTGGTCTGAGGGGTTACCGTAGAGTCTCTGGATGCCCCACACGTCGTCTTGGGCGATGTTCCTCTGTCCTGTGTACGTGGCGTTGGGGTGCATGAGGGCCTGAGGATCTCTGGAGTGCCACAGACCCAGAGCGTGGCCAATCTCATGTGCCGCCACCTGGACCAGGTCATTGAGCCAGACCCCTGCAGAACCACAGAGAAAGTCCATGAGGAGGAAGAGGCAGAGACCAGAGGGACCAGATCTCATGTCCTTTACGCAACATATACTGTGACTTTGTCTGGTTTTTACTGTCATGTGAAATACTGATCCAGAACTCTGGGAACCCTCTGGTCCAGAACCACTTTGGCACTATGGTATCTTACCACAGGACTGATACCTTGTTTCCAGCTGAACCTGGACTTGCCAAGGATCCAGAACTCATGGTTGTCAAAGTGGATTTCTCCCCGCGGTGGAAGGAAGGCATGAGCCAGCTCGCCGTTCAGCCCGTCAAAGCACGGATGGAGAGGAGACCACCAGCAGTCAGTGTGGTTGAATGTGTAGAAACCTGACGTACCCACACAACACGTTCACATCAACACGACCTTTTCCTGTTTACAAACAGGAAACTTGGGATTCCTCACTTCCTGTTTAACAGCAGGAAGCTTGAGTTCCCGTGGCCTTCGTACCGATGGTGATGTCCGCTGTGGCGTTGCTGTCGGTGACTTCAGTGAAGCTGAGCGGCGACACGTCGCTCCACTTGGTGAAGGCGATGCTGATGGCCTTCCTGGTGTCGTCCCGGTTCAGAGTGTTGGGGAACTCGGTGATCCTGTGGAGAAGCACACATGAACCTGAAGGGGGCGTTCCCTTAAAGGGATACTTCAACATTTTGGCAAATTGGCCCATTTAGCGCAATTCCTTAGTCATTTCGAACAGCATATTTACTTTTTTTGTGAGGGCGAGCTGTTGTTTATTCAGAGGCGAGTCGGGGAAGGTTTTCGAGATGGACACAATGGAAGTGGACGGTATTTTTGTTCCCCCTCGTCAAACTCATCAAATACAAAATCCAACAACCACAAAACACTTTGGTGGACACGTTATAATCCGCACATTCACTACGCTGTGGAACACCAACAAATAATATTGTAGCGTTACGACACTGAAGCAAATACTGGGAACTACTTTTTCTTTTGAAATCACTACGCCCAGACGCCATGTTTAGTAAGTAGTTCCGTTTTAGCAATCTTCACATAAACAACTCAATCTGGTAATTTTGCATTAATATTTCACAGCGTAGTGAATGTGTGGATTATAACGTGTCCACCAAAGTGTTTTGGGGTTGTTGGATTTTGTATTTGATGAGTTTGACAAGGGGAACCAAAAATACCATTCACTTCCATTGTGTCCGTCCCGAAAACCTTCCCCGACTCACCTCTGAATAAACAAGAGCTCGCCCTCACAAAAAAAGTAAGTATGCTGTTCCAAATGACTAAGGAATTGCGCTAAATTTGCCAATTTGCCAAAATGTTGACGTATCCCTTTAATGGAAAAGTACGGTTTAAACAGTTTTCACGTTGTTTATAAAATGAAGTAGAACAATACACTCACCCAGAAGGCTTTTTCTGATCCGAACAGAGCTTCGGGAGAAATTTCGATCCAAAATCGAGCGGCACACATCCCCATACTGTTAGCAGACAGGGCATGTGTAACGCCGCTCCTAAAACAGCTTTAATCGTCCAAAAACTCATTAGTTTCACCAATATCTCATCTTGGTCCGCTCACGCCTCTCCTCCACGACAGCCCCGTGACGCCAGATCAATGTTGTAGTGGTTTTGTTGACCTCTGACCTGAAAGCTTTGTTTACGGCTGCCGCGCGCATGGGCAGTACGGCTAATCGTTTCCGGGGCAACCGGAGGCTACACAACAACTTTCTTCTTCCAGTTTAGTGTAAAATGGACGAATATCTATTGGATGAAGATGTTGTGGACGAGAACTTTGAATATGAAGGGTGTCCTTACAGTTTCGAGCCAGAAAATACAGATGAAGAGCTCATCGAAAGGCGAGCGCAGAGGCAAAGAGAACGGCTGGCCAGAGCCGTACTGCGCATGCCGTAAACAAAGCTTTCAGTTCAGAGGTCAACAGAACCACAACATTGATCTGGCGACACCGGGCTGTCGTGGAGGAGAGGCGTGAGCGGACCATGATGAGATATTGGTGAAATTAATGAGTTTTTGGACGACTAAAGCCGTTGTAGGAACAGCTATACAAATGCCCTGTCTGCTAGATGAATACGGATGTCCACTGCTCGATTTTGGATCTAAATTTCTCCCAAAGCACTGTTCGGCTCAGAAAAAGCCTTCTGGGTGTGTATATTGTTCTACTTCATTCTATAAACAACGTGAAAGCTGTTTAAACCAAACTTATTCTTTAAAGGCCCTTTACGGAGAACACCATGAAGAAACCTGCAGAACCGAACTCAGTGACCTGATGGGGCAGCATGATAGTTCTCAGTGTGACCTGATGGGGTGCAGCGCCCCCTTGTGATGGGCTCAGGAGGCACAGCCAGCAGAGGGGGCATGCCTTGCTCAC
>NC_043758.1:2797578-2822578 GCF_902148845.1 Salarias fasciatus
GGTTGTGTTGTTGGTCAGTTGTGTTGTTAGTCAGTTGTGTTGCTGGTTGTGTTGCTGGTCAGTTGTGTTGTTGGTCAGTTGTGTTGCTGGTCAGTTGTGTTGCTGGTTGTGTTGTTGGTCAGTTGTGTTGTTAGTCAGTTGTGTTGCTGGTTGTGTTGCTGGTCAGTTGTGTTGTTGGTCAGTTGTGTTGCTGGTCAGTTGTGTTGCTGGTTGTGTTGCTGGTCAGTTGTGTTGCCGTTGTGTTGCCGTTGTGTTGCTGGTTGTGTTGCTGGTTGTGTTGTTGGTCAGTTGTGTTGTTAGTCAGTTGTGTTGCTGGTTGTGTTGCTGGTCAGTTGTGTTGCTGGTCAGTTGTGTTGTTGTCAGTTGTGTTGCTGGTTGTGTTGCTGGTCAGTTGTGTTGCCGTTGTGTGTCTGTGCTGCAGTCACCTTGGCTCCCTCTGGTCTTTGTGCTGCATGTTAAACAGGAAGGCTGCTGGCTCGCTCCCATCATGCACTGCAACAATCAGTCCCTCGCTGCTGCGGAGCGACGGGCGATCAATACCGGTGAAACCCGACACCGTCAGGAAGGCTGCCACCAAGGTCGGAGTCCGTCTTCATCCCCACCAGCGCTGTCGTCACCGCACCATCATCTTCATCAACACCGCCCTTCATCACATCTTCATCATCGTCAACACCATGCATCATCTTCATCACATCATCATCATCATCATCCTCGTCATCCTGTTGTTGAAAGTTCTCGCTGTTTCTTCCTTCATCTTCTTCTCCTGCTGTGAACCGTCACCTCCTGAGTTCTCAGTCCGGCTCCCAGGGGCCCACAGAAAGGAGCGGGGGGGGGGGGGCACCGAGAGCAGCGGGGGCCCGGGGGGGGGGGCACCGAGAGGAGCCTTCACTCAGAGACACAGAGGAGGAGGAGGAGGAGGAGGAGGAGGAGGAGGAGGACTGTCAGCCTGAGTGAGGGATGAAGAATTAATTACACTTCTGACCATTCATCTCTCTCTCTCTCTCTCTCTCACACACACACACACACACACACACACACACACACACACACTGAAGTATCTTAATGAAACTTGTTGTCCGGCCGCTCGTCGCCATGGCGACCATCAGCGACTGAAGCAGCTGCAGCAGAGCTGGACAGATCCCGCCGTTCCCACCGCTCGCGGAGCGGCGGACGGCGGTCCCGCTCTGGACACGCCCGGCCCGTCCTGCACTCTCTGGACTGTTTACACTGTAGATCCTCACATGTGGAATTATGTAGAAAGGAATTTGAGGCGACGACCTGACGAAGGCCGAGGGTTCGCGGCACTGTCAACACCGGGAGGAGGGGCCGCTCCGCCGCGTCAGAGTCCCGCCGCCCTCAGGGAGAACCGCGTCGAGGCAGAAAGAACAGAGACGGAATAACATGAAATAAGTCCCCCCCCCCTTCTGGGAAATTTGCTCTGTGACAGTACGAGGAACTTCCTGTCGTTTGATTATTTCTGTTCTCAGTTTAACTTCAGTAACAGAAACAATGTTGTTGCACAGTTGATTATTTCTCAGAATTTTCTTCAAATGAATGTAAAATATGTCTTCAACACTAAAACTGCCAAACTTGCACAAGGAAGAGAAGTTTTCACTGGAAAACTAAAATTTATTTTCATAGAACTGTGTCTCAGTTTTGTAATTCTTTAAAAAAAAAAAAAGAGGCTGGAAAGTTGAAGATCCAGAAGTTTTCACTTGTTTGAGGAACCAAATGAAGGAATTCACCTTAAAACACTCAGTGATACGAAGATAAAACCTTCAGGATTCCATCATTCAGCCATGAACAGTGTTCATCTGTGGACAGTTCAAAATACACAAACCTGGACAGTTCAGAATGAAGCCAACTGTGTGTCTGCATGCCTCTACGAAGGTGTATGTGTGTGTGTGTGTGTGTGTGTGTGTGTGTGTGTGTTTAAAGTATCTGTGCATGGATGTGTGTCTGTATCAGAGACTGAACCAGGAAGTGACGCCATTACCAGGTAAATCAGGAAGTGAATCAGGAAGTTTAGTTTAGTTCAGCTGATTTCATTCATTGTAAAAATAAAAGCAGATCGGTTTAACAGTAGTTTTAATTCACATGAATGGTGGCAGCTGGCCAGTAGGGGGCGCTCAGGCACCGCCGCTGGGGTTTTGAATTTTATTTTTTAATGAATATATATATTTTTTTAGCAGCATGTGTGTTAATTCGGGTCTAAATCCAGGGGCTCAGAGGAGGTTTGATTTACACAACCTTTGACGAAACTGTTTTTTTCTTTCTCTACTTTCCTCAGAGATATTACTGACGTTGTTCAGGGTGAAGGTATCATTTTGTGTAATTGCTGTCAGACTCGGCCGATATCAATAAAGCATGTCGTCGGCCGTGTTGCATTTGATCTCAGTTGTGTTCCTTTATGTCTTCTCTGAAGGCCTCCAGGGCTTTTTGGGATCAATCCCCGACGGTTTCTTTCCTGAGGAGTTTATTTGACTTTATATTGGAGTGAAAATGTCTGACAGACCGTGAAGGCTGCAGGTGATCCCTGATGTGGGTCATCCAACAGCTCAGCTGGTCAGTGAAGGTTTCTGCTCATGACCCTGGTGACCTCCAGACAGCTGATCAGAGCATGTTCAGACTTTTCATCAGTCAGTTCCACCGTTTCCACGCCGTCACGTCTCGAACCTTCCATTTGAAGCTTAAGCTGACGTACAGAGCTGCTCCTCCAGCTTGTATCCATGAAATTCCCTCACATTTCAGGAAAAAAAAAACGGAAGTGACAGTCACCAGGTGAAACAGGAAGTGGATCAGGAAGTGAGCTTCCCAGGTTCAGCAGCAGGTTCTGGAACAGCTTCTGGACATGAATCAACATCTGGAAGCAGCTCAGTCCGAAAGATAATTTCAACTCTTAAAACACCTCAAAAAAAGAAAGAAAAAAAAAACCCTCCAAACCTCCAGTTTGTTTAAGAACGAGAACGAACCGGTTTCTTTTGTTTGTGATGTTTTTATTGATTTGTACAAACAGCTGGCGGCCATCTTCCTCCTCGTTGTCGTCACACCCGGGAGGGATACAGCATCTGGAACAGGAAGAACATGCCGCTGAGGTAACCATGGAAACCAGACTCAGCACAGGCTCCGCGAGATCCGACTGGACCAGGCAGACCAGGAAGTTACACCGGACTGGTCAGCGGAGCCCAGCCCGTGACGACGTCGTCGGGTTGGGCGGCGGACTCACCACCCTGATGCGGTGTCCGATGGCCTTGGCGGGCAGGTTGCTGCTGAACTTGGCGCGGACCATCCCGCTGTTCCCGTGCGCGCGGGTCACCTTGCCCCAGATCACCCGGGTCTTGTTGGGTTTGCCGCCGGGCGTCACGGTGTTCCTGAAGCGTCCACAGAGGCGGCGGTTAGCGAGGTTAGCGGCGGGGGGGGCCGTCGGCGGCGGCCCGCGGTCGGGCGCCACTCACCTCTTGGCTTTGTAGACGTAGGCGCAGCGCTTGCCGAGGTAGAAGTCCACCTCGTCGCGGCTGTAGCAGCCTTCCAGCTTCAGCAGCGCCGTGTGCTCGCGCTGGTTCCTCAGGCCGCGCTTGTACCCGGTGAAGATGGCCTTACTCCACAGTCTGCAACGGAGAACAGCGGCGTGAGCAACGCCGTGCACAGGAGGAGGCGGGCCTCGCCACGGACGGGCTGGCTGAAGCTCCGCCTCCTTCACACACACACACACGAACGCCATGTGACGTCACTCCTCTCAAAGTCATTTTTCAAAAGATTCCCAGATCAGCCAAATTTTAACAGCTTTTCCAAACATCCTGGTTTTAGTTGAGCACAAAGGAAATTTTACAAAAACCCAAAACCACCAATGACGAGCCTCCTGATGCTAACAGCCATTAGCGTGTCCTTGTTGCTTCATAGCAGCAGGCAGCGGTTATGGTGCGTTCACACCGGACGCGTTGCTTCACGGGCGTCACTGACAACTCAAAGCTGACGCACGTAAAGTGTGGAATTCGATGCGTGTTCATCTACACATGACGCCTGCAACGCTGGCGACGCGCGGGAGGGGGAGGAGCTTCTGTGGCCTGTCTTCATGTTGACAATAGCGGATCCCATCGGACACTGGCTCGGCTTTATTTAATAAAGAAAGCCAGAAAACGGCGTCGTCAGGCGCCTGTGCGACGTTTTTTGGGTTCATCCCATCCTGCAGCGGCGTTCGCAATTTGGCGAATTCCACCATTTGCTCCAGGAGCTGCGTGAGGACGAGGTTCGCTTTCAGCGGTACTTCCGCCTCTCCCGGGCCGGTTTGACGACCTTCTGGCCCGCATCAGCGCTCAGAGTGCTCGTTTGTGATTGAATGACGCTCTGCGTTGACGCTTCCAAAGTTCAGTTTTCCCAACTTCAGGCGCCGACGCCTGTGACGCACGTCGCCAACGCTCGAAAAGCTCAAAAAGTGCGTTAGGTCCGTTGAAGCTCGTCCACCAGAGGCTGAATGTAAAAGCAACGCGTCCGGTGTGAACGCACCATTAGTCATCGTCAGTCTCCTGAGGAGACGCAGGCCTTTCTTCTTCTGTGGTAAATCTGTGCGGAGCAGCCCCACAAGCATGATGCTCCCTCCGCCGTGCTCCACAGTGAGGACGGTGCTCTCTGGGTTCTGGTCTCTCTGACCACAGGGTTCTAGTTTGGTCTCATCGGTCCAGAAATCCTTCAGTCTGTGTTCAACCTGTCTCTTCTACAGAAATGGAGGATGCTCGCTGCCCATTTCTCTGCAGGGCTCACCGGTCCAGGTCCGGACCCGGTTCCCTACAGACCCAGGCCAACCCACAGCCAAAACACAAGGTCCTGATTTCAAACCTGAAGGGGAGCTTGTTGAACAGACTCTACAGTAGCGGCTCAGTGGATGATAAACACACCAGCTGTGTGTGAGTTTATTCGTCTGACGCGACACCAGCAGCCAATCCGGTGTGTTTCAGAGGCCGGACGTTCAGATTCCACAGCAGACGGATGTGAGAGTTAATGCCAGTGAGCAGAAAGAGAAAGACGGGCGAGACGGAGGAAGCTGAGGAATAATAACCAAACACCACTCTAAAAAGACAAGCTGACGGTGGAAAAGAGCATTTAATCCAGAATGGACACTTTCCTTTCTGCTCATCCGAAACAACGGCTCTCAGCAGCGTCAGATCAGAATACAGGTAGTCCCAGAGTCCAGTCTGATCCTGAGACTCGCTTCCACTGCCCGTCTGGACTCAGCTGGCCGTGTTCAGTCACATTCTACTCTCAGGAAGTCAGAGTTACCGCTGGACCTCGGCACAGGCAGTCATTAGGACTACCACTTTCCTCACATCTCCTCCACACACACACGGCCACGACGCAGCTTCCCCACACTGAGGAAAACTAAATCCAGCTCCAGGCTCGCCGGTGAGAAGCTCCACCTGCGTCTGAGGAAGACCCGGACTCAGTGGGGTCCGGGTGGAATGTCACAGAACTCAGGTTTGGTGTAGCAGAACCCTCTGCAGCGACTTCAGTGGCTCATAAGAAGGTAACGCTCAAGGAAACACGGTTCTGAGGTGTTAGCAGCACTGAGAGGAGGCGGGGTGTTTCAGAAGAGGGCTGGAGGTGCAGCAGGAACAGAGGAGACCAACACCAACAGCTAAACATGGAGACAGACGGCTGGACTGACCTTCCAGGCATGGTGAGTCTTGTTCAGGTGAGCTGACCTGCAAATGAAGGCAGAACCATCAGAAAGAGAAACATCAGTGACACACACACACACACACACACACACACTTCTCCACTTCACACAGCTCAGAGACAGACACCAGGCTGAGACCGGGACTGTGAGCCCGACTGATCCGGGACTGTGACACCAAGCTTGGGTCAGGACTAAAGGACCGGGACCGGGACTAACACCCGGGCTGAGGGACCGAGCCCGGGACTGAGGTGCCGGGGCTGTACGGTTCGCCCTGAGCTAAGGTAGCCCCTCAATCCGTCCTCAATCAGCGCCATCCGCCGCTCGGAGCCGGGCAGAACCCGCCGGGAGGACCCCGCTGCCTGCGGCCGGACCCCGCAGCGGGTCTGGGCACCGATGAGGGACATTAAAGACGGTTTTATAAAGTTTTGGAGGAAACGCTGTTAGCCTACCTGCTATAAGCGCTTGAACATGGAGGGAAAGGACCTCACCGAGGCATGCTGGGAAATTAGTCCGCACTGAGGTGCCCGCGCAGCTGCCTGAGCAAAATGCTTTTCCTTAACCTCCTGATTTCCAGTAAAAACATAATTCAACTTTGTTGCCGTAATAAACGTGTTTTATTATTTATTTATTTATTTATTTATTTATTTATTTATTTATTTATTTATTTATTTATTTATTTATTTATTTAGGCAGAAACATAAAAGTGTTAAAAATTAATGAAGGAAAGAAAAAAAGAAGCTTAAATTCAACTTAATCACTGTGAAATAGACACTGCAATTTGTTTCTGACATATTTGTACATTAAATAATAATATTGCATTTATTTAGCACATGGAAACTAGAACAAGACCAAATAAAATGTTTTACCATAATGTGACTATTTCAAATTTAGATGAGACAATAATAACAGTCTGCAACAAAACAACAGACACCGTAAAAACACTTCAAAAAGAAAAATGTTGGATGAGAATATGGAAGTTTAGACTAAGGGCAGGTCGTGATCCAGACTTGTGTTTCAATGAGACTAAATGAAGGATCTAATGAGACAACCTGGACTCAAGGGGTGCAAACAGTTTCTAACTGGGCATCAATCAAAACAGCTGATCCGCTGATTGATAGAGGTAACCCAGACCCAGTGGGTGCAGGAGTTAACCCCAGCTCCGACCATGAGGAACCGGCTCCCAGTTCTGCTTCACCTCTCTCCTTTCTTTCATGCCTTGTTTCATAACTACATGTTGTTGACCAATGTTTCTCTTGTCATTGTTTCTCCAGCTCTCAGTTTCAGTTTCAGAGGTTTTCTGTTGACTGGAGCTTCCAGCTGGAGCTGCGTCTGGACTCTGGACCATTTTCTAGTGAAGCTGCTGTAGGTTCAGCCTGCTGGAGGCCTGAAGACACTGAGCTGCTGTCCTCTCTCCTGCCATGTGGGACAATTACCTCTGTACTGAAGAGACTGGTCCTGGAGCAGCTCTGGTCCCTCTCTGGTCCTGGAGCAGCTCTGGTCCCTCTCTAGCCTCACCTGGACCCCCTCCAATCCACCTACCAGTGTCAGCTCGGGACAGAGGATCAGGTTCCTTCTCCTCAACCAGCTGGCCGGCAGCAGTGTGAGCCATGAAGACATCTGCAGTGTCTCCAACACCATCAGCTGAGAGGATGCAGGAGGCCAGGGTAGGATGTAGTAGGATGCAGGAGGATGCAGGAGGACGTAGGAGGATGTGGGAGGATTCAGGAGGATGTGGGAGGATGCAGGAGGATTCAGGAGGATGTAGGAGGATGTGGGAGGATGCAGGAGGATGTAGGAGGATGTGGGAGGATGGGGGAGGATGCAGGAGGATTCAGGAGGATGTAGGAGGATGTGGGAGGATTCAGGAGGATGTAGGAGGATGTGGGAGGATGTGGGAGGATGCAGGAGGATGTAGGAGGATGCAGGAGGATGTAGGAGGATGTAGGAGGATGTGGGAGGATGCAGGAGGATGTAGGAGGATAGGGGAGGATGCAGGATGCTAAAGGAGAATACAGGAGGATGGGGCAGGATGTGGGAGGATGACACTTGAACTGCTGACACAGAGTGACAATAAACTTTCTTATTTTCCAAGAGTAGCGGTTCTGCAGGGTGCTCAACAATCACAGACTTGTTTCTTTGAAATGACTTTATGATTACCAAGCCTCTGCTGATGTCTTTAAATGGATTATGATGTGCCCCCCACTACATGGTAGATCTGGTTTCCAGCTTGGCAGAGAGCTAAAGTTTCCCCCATGAAGATCCAGGAGTCAGCAGGTGAGTTCAGCTCATTTATTGAAGACAAGTTGTAAAAGGGACATACAGAATTCAGAAAAATAAAGTTAGTTTGCTTTGTGATGGTCTTTCTTTCACATTAACAGACTAAAATGAACATTACGTAAAACAGAAATTAGCTTGATGCTAACTTAAAGGTGCTGTAGGCAGGATTCAGCATCTTCGCCATCTTGCTTAGGTTTACCTAAGCAAGATGGCGATTTGACCCATCTAAGATGGCGATTTGAAACCCAGCACAGCCAATCCTGTCCTGTTTTCTCTGACATCACGCCCTTATGCAAGTTAAGCCCCTCCCACAAGAACGTGCGACGAACACCCCTCGACCAATCAGGATAGAGCCTCATGGGCTCTTCTGATTGGTCAAAGATACCTGGAGCTGTCGAGATTCCTTTTCAGCTCAGAACAGAGACAGATGGAAACGCTGCGCCCTCGCGGTAGTGCAGTTATGCTACACTCCTAAAGGATTATCAATGGATACTCTAACATTTAATCCAAAGAAAACACAGAAAAATTAGCATTGACTAGCAAAATCCTGCCTACAGCACCTTTAACATGGAAAAATCCCGTAGAAGCGCTAACGCATTAGCATCATTTCATGGTTTTAACATTCAAATACAAACGTGAGCAGCTGGACTGACCCCCCCAGTCGCCCCGAAGCTGACTGAAACTACAGCAAGGTGCCACAAAAAACATGGAAACAACAGGTTTCTATTGTTTTCTTTAGTTAAAAAACAAAGACTAAAATATATATGCTTCGTGATGCCCCCTGGTGGAGAACCGGGTAACCGGGCCGACAGCTGCTGGACTCATGGCAACTGGGCGACATGGAGGATTTTGTTCAGCATGAATCCTGTCGCCCGATTCTTCCCCAAATTCAATAAAATCTTCCTTTAATGAAACTGAACCTAGTATTAAAAAAAATCAGCAACAGTCCTCTTGTGTTTGCAGAAACCTGGTCCAGGACCCGGGAGAGTCCAGGACTACCCAGGTCCTGTCCGATCTGGGTTCACGCGACTCTTCCCAGGACAAAGTATGGAGAAGCTGACGTGTGGCGCGTCTGCAGCTGATGTTGGTCCTGAACCAGGTTCTGGCATAAGGGGCACCAGGGAGGCCGGTTCTGGATCAGAGTCCCAGGAGACGAGCATGAAGCTGCAGGGAAACCGTGTTTTCAAACCTTTTCTGTGGCCCGTCCGACAGGAAGTGACTCCACCACCTTCAGATACACACACACACACACACACACACACACACACACACACACACACACACACACACACACACACACACACACACACACACACACACACACACACACACACACACACACACACACACACACACACACACACACACACACACACACACACACACACACCTGTGACCAAGCAGGAAACACACACACTCTGGGTGCTGTCTGTCAGCGCTGTATTTTCTTTAAGTTTTGATTTTCTCATCGAATGCTACAAAAATCAAAACCTAAAAAAACCACAGAGCTGCAGTGGGAGTTGGGGGGGGGGGGGGGGGGGGGCACACAGGTCCTGTGGGGGGGGGACATGTCCACTGGCGGACCCGCTGCAGTCGCTCTCCATCACCGGGAAGTCTCTGCAGAACCCCGTGACGTCACAGCGCTCTGAAGGTGAACCGCGGGAAGAGCGGTGACGTCACAGCCTTCCTCCTCGACATGACGGAGAACCAACATGGCGGCACCGTCCGTCATCAGCAGCCATCACTGCGGGCTTCCAAACGGAACCGTTCCCCCTCGCCACATGCTCCCGCCCTGTAAACCCGCTAAACACTCAAACACGACGGCCTGGCGCTCAATGACGATCTGGAAACAGTTGAGCAGGAAAACGCCGATTAAAGGTCCGGATCGGTACCGGAGAACCCCCTCCCCTTACCCGGACCGACAGCGGCCGCTCTGTGAGACCTTTGTGTCCGCTAGAGAAGCCTCGGTCCCGGCCCGGTCCTGGACCACCGTAATGACCGTCTGTGAGCTTCCGCCACGAACGGATCGTCGCGCCGCTGCTCCGCTCGCGGTCCCCTCGCCCCGTTTCCCAGCCCCTCCGTCTCCCAGCGGAGTCCCTCCGTCCCCCGGGCGGCCTCGCTCCGTCCCCGGGCCTCCCCGTCCCCCCGTCGGGACGTTTGACCGTGAAGCTCTGTCTCCTCCGCTCGGAGCCAAGATGTCGGCGGCTAGAGCGTCAGCTGACGGGCCTGCGTCCCGCTCCAGACACCGCCCTCCTTCACAGAATGCTCCGGGACAATCCCGGCGGCTTTTCAAACCTCCGCAGACCGTCGCTGCAAATTTAACGGCACCCGAGTGTTGATGTAATTCCTACACCGGCGCTTCCCGTCAGCTGCCCCCCTCTCCGAGCCCTCACTGTCAGGGCGAGGAGGCGGCGCTTCGGAATGGAACGCGTCCCTCCTCCTCCTCCTCCTCCTCCTCCGCGTCAGGAATAAGCTCCGGAGCAGAACCACCGGGAATCCGAGACCGGAACCACCGGGGGATCCAGATCAGAACCACCGGGAGTCCGAGACCGGAAACACCGGGATACCTAGACCAGAACCACTGGAAGCCCAACACTAGAACAACTAGGGGTCTGAGACCAGAACCAGCAGGACACCAGGCCTTCCATCAGCGGTCTGACGTGGTTCTACTGTGGTTTCTGGTTTGAAAACATCAAGCTCTTCCTCTGATTCTTTATTGTGTTTGATACATTCACAGAAGGACAGATCTCTGCCAGGACAGAGGCGGCAGCCAGCACAGAAACAGACATACAGACAGGAACAGAAATAAATACGGCTGTGAACGTGTTCACTTTCACATGTGATCAACGGTAAATGCTACACAACGCTGGACCCGTGTTTCAGCAGGGGGAGGCGGTCCTGCAGTCTCTGTGCCCCAAGGTGTGGTGACATCATCACTCCCAGGGGTGACATCATCACTCTCAGGTGTGACATCATCAACCTAGGTGTGACATCATCACATCTACAAAGACATCACCGGGGTTTCCGATGGCCACACACAGGGGCCGTGGCGAGTCTGGTCACTGTTACCATGGACACCAGAGAGAGAGGAAGGCAGAGACTCTGCTGCCCCCTGGTGGAGGTCAGCTGAAGCACCGACATCCTGATGGATGACCCCTGGTACTCCTCCACTTGACCCCCCAGCTGCTGCTCCTTCCTTCTGCTGATCATGACAGTTTGAGCCACTGCTGCAGCTCTCTGCAACACACACACACACACACACACACACACACACACACACACATAGAGTATAAACATGTCAGAAAACACGATGGACAATAAACATCAAACAATTTAAAACACAAATTCTCCAGATTAAACACTTCTGGCTGTTACCGTCGCTGTGTGGGCTCCTTGCAGCTCCACCTCCGCCCCTCCAGGAGGAGCTGTAGGGGCCCGGGTCTGGGAAGGCCGGGGGATCACAGTCCGATCCTGGGCTGAAGACTCCATCATGATCTGAAGACAGCACAGCAGAGGAGGGTATTGGATCTTGAAGGCCGCTTCACTCCTGACACTAACATGCAGTTCAGGAGACGCAGTGTCTCCACCTGTCCCTGTCCGGCGTCTTGGGCGAGATTCTTCTGCATTGTATCACTACTCTACTTCACTTCCACTAAATTCCCCAGCGTGGAGTTTTGATTTATCCAGCTAGCTCTGGATAAAGATGGCATCCTCAGCCTCGGCTGAATCAGGTCATCATTCATCAACATTTATTTGAGGGGGCCAGGCCCCCTCTTGCCCCTGCGTAGACCTGGCCCTGCTCCTCAGCTCCTCACCTGCACACAGGTGTCCAAACACGTAGTAGCACTGCTCGGAGAAGGTGACCTTGTTGATGGTGTGTCTGATCAGTCCGTCCTTCAGCAAGTTGCCGGCATACTTGCGCGCTTCTCGGCGGTCGCTGAAGCCCTCCACGTTTCGGTGGAGCCAGTCCACCACGTCGGAGCCTGGACGGGTGGAGGGCAAACCTGGATCAGTTCTGTGAGGAGGAGGGATGGGGGCGAGTACTGCCAGATCCGGAGCCTTGGAGGAATCGGGGCCCCTCCCACCTCTTACCTATGAAAGCATTTGGGATGGTGATCTTCAACCACATCCGGTCTCGAACTTCCACACCTGACTCTGGGTTGCTCATCGCCTTGACAACCAGCATCATGTCACTGTGGATAGTGAGCTGGTTTTCCCCGTGCACCCCTGAAAAACAGCAGTCCATCAGAGGATGGACATCCTATCCTACACAGGGAGTGTGTCAGAGACAAACCGTAGTGTGGGAGGAGTCTTCCTGTCATGGCGGCCGTGTGGGACACCCAGGCAGCGGGGTCGATGGGACGGACCGGCTCACCTGATGGGGATTTTGGGGGAGTTACTGAGTGACAGGTCAGTGCAAACAGCAGCTGACTGTGTGTGTGGTGTGTGAACTCACTCCTTGGTAGTCTGAAGCAGCCCTGCGGGTTTGGGTCCCAACACTTCGCGACTGTTAACGTCACTGGACTGCAGGAAACCACAGAAGAGAATCAGCACCATGCAGTACCATAAAGAACCACAGGGGGCAAACCGCTGCAGTACCACGGAGAACCACAGGGGGCAAACCGCTGCAGTACCATGGAGAACCACAGGGGGCAAACCGCTGCAGTACCACGGAGAACCACAGGGGGCAAACCGCTGCAGTACCACGGAGAACCACAGGGGGCAAACCGCTGCAGTACCATGGAGAACCACAGGGGGCAAACCGCTGCAGTACCACGGAGAACCACAGGGGGCAAACCGCTGCAGTACCATGGAGAACCACAGGGGGCAAACTGCTGCAGTACCACGGAGAACCACAGCGCGAATGACAAAAAAGTTGAAGTAGTTGCAGAAATAGAAGTAGAAGTAAAATTAGTATTTTAAGGGACGTCTCACCTTGGTTTGTGGACGATCTCTCGTAGAACCTGAACCGCATCATCGTTGCTCATATTTTCAAAGTTAACGTCGTTGACCTGAACAAAACAACGGAGGGCTGTTAGGGTTAGTGCTGACAGTAAGACTAGCAGGGGACACTACGGCAGAATTTTCAAGATACTCTGCTTCATTAAAACATTATTAATTTGAGAAAAACAAAACAAAACATTGTAACAAGGGTTAGGGTTAGGGTTAGCCCTTAACCCTAACCCCAACCATTAAAAATCAAGGGCCACCCTGCAAGTGACCCGCGGGCCGCCAGAGGACCAGAAGCTCCAGTATCAGTAATATCAGCAGCAGGGAGGCGAGCACCTGCAGCAGCATGTCTCCGGGCTCGATGCGCCCGTCTGCTGCCACCGCTCCGCCCTTCATGATGGAGCCGACGTAGACGCCTCCATCTCCTCGCTCGTTGCTCTGACCGACGATACTGATGCCCAGGAAATCGAATCTTTCTGTGGAGAGACAGTCTGCTTCAGAGCCAGCTCACAGAGAGCCCAGGAGGAAGAGGGGTGGAGCTGGTCCAGAAAGGACCAGATCGAGAAAGTAATAGCTTAACTTTGAAAGGCAACGGGGCTGAACTGGAATGTAATGCTGTGTCTGAAATGTGGCCCTTCATTGAGAAAACTGATGGACCTGGTCTAGAAGATGAAAGACCTGGTCTAGAGGAAAGTGAACCTGGTCTACAAGGTGAGAGACCTGGTCTAGAGGGGCGGGGACCTGACCTAGATGGACATGAACCTGGTCTAGAAGGATATGGACTTGGTCAAGACTGACAAATATCTGGTCTAGAGGGCCATGGACCTGGTCTAGAGGGACATAGACCTGGTCTAGAATGACAAATATCTGGTCTAGAGGGCCATGGACCTGGTCTAGAGGGACATAGACCTGGTCTAGAATGACAAATATTTGGTCTAGAGGGCCATGCATCTGGTCTAGAAGAAGATGGATTGAAACTCACCCATGTTGAGGCTCACAGTGACAATGTTGAGAGACATGGTAGAGTCGGTGACGCTGCTGAAAGAGACAGACTAAAGGACAATCGACCAATCAGCTATGAGACTTCATCTGTTTGACTGCATGTATATAAATATACACCATAAAGCCAAAAGTATTTGCTGAGCTGTCCCAATCGCTGAATCGAGGTGTTCCAGTCTCTTCTGTGGCCACGGTGGGGGGGGGTTTAACTGAAAGAACGACGTTCTCAGGAGCTCAGAGACAGAAGGCCAACTGATCCATAAGTCTGGTCATCAAACAACTGTCAGTCTTACTAGAGCCAAGTGGAAACGGTTCAGAACAGCAACTCAACCACGAAACCCCTGAAATCCTGATCCTGAAACAAAGGGGGGGGGGTGTCACGCAACTTCACATGGAGGGAAGGCAGGTCAGCAAATACTTTTGGCAATACAGAGCACGTTGGTCACCTTCTCCATCTGTTGTGTTTTTGGTTTCCGGTGGCGACGGCGCTGTCGCCTGATGAGTCTTGGCGAGGAGCCGCTCTGCTCTGTCGACTGGCTTAACCTGCTGTGAATCACAGAGAACAGCTGGATTACAGGCCGGGCGCTGAGGTCTGATCACACCGACGGAACCACTGCTCCACCGGGCCATCGACCGGTCCAAAGGTCCAGGACAGGACGATCCGGGTCGGGTCCGAGGACGCCGAGGAAGAACTGCAGGACTGTTTGGATGAGCGAGACGCAGAACGATACACTGACGGTGTTGGACCACACCGAGATCTGAGAGGAAGGTCCACCAGAACCAAGCAGGACCAGAAGGTCCACCATATCCAAGAAGAATGAGAAAAACTCCTCGAGAACCAGAAGCTCCACTACAAAAAAAACAGAACCAGAAGCTGGACCCAAACCAAGAAGAACCAGAAGCTCAACAGCATGTCCTCAGGACAGACCAACAGAGTGTGTTCTGTCTTCGTCCTTCGTTCTCTTCCTGCTCCTTCTTCTACAATCTTCTTTTTGAAAGAACGGTTCCTTGGTTTTGTTTTATAATCTGACCTCCTGACCTTCTCTCACTCCTTTGTTGAATATTAGCAGAAACACTCTAGCTTTCAGCTTTACAAAGAAGACATTAGAACTTGAGAAGGAAATGGCTCTCAGAGTGCATTTTAGCTGAATTCAACACATTTTCTGTGTAAATTCAACTGAAAACAGCAGAAAATTCAAGCATCATCAAGCGTTCCATCAGGACCAGAATTCACTAAGTTTCCCCAGACACTTTGGTTTTTGGTGTGAAAGTATAAAAAGAGTAAACTGTCCCATCATGAGAAGAAATACTGACACAGTTTCTGGTTCTTAAGCTCAAAATGCAGAAAATCACAGAAACATCTGGTGAAACCATTGACGTACCTTCGGAGGAAACCCAGAGACAAAAACCGAGACGGTCCGCCTGGCAGGAACATTAATTCCTGCTCTCAGCTCGGAGGGGACACTTTTATCTGGGGGACAATACCACTGGCAGCCGCAGTCACATGAGCGGCGGCGGCAGCCAATCAGAGCGGAGCAGCGGTCCACGGGTTAACTGGAGCAGAAGATGGCCCCGGGGCAGGAAACGCACCCAGCTCGCTTCAGTTAGCTTAGCATCGCTCACCTTCCTCCGGAGTCTTCCTCAGACGAGCACAGGCTGCTGATTTCCAACTGGCTGCTCTGCCGAGCCGACGAGCTGTCACTGACGCCCGGAGGCTCCGCCCCCTCGCCGGCCGCCGGGTGGTGGACGTGTCCATTCAGACGCCGGTCTGAGGACAGCAGTCAGGACAGAGAAGACAGCCAGAGACATCCTCCAGTCAGAGACGTTGACTGTTGACTGTTTTCTCTCTCTCTCTCTCTCTCTCTCTCTCTCTCTCTCTCTCTCTCTCTCTCTCTCTCTCTCTCTCTCTCTCACCTTGTTCGCCCCGCTCTCTGTGCAGACCTGCAGTCTGAACCTCTGGACTGACAGCAGCGCTGAGAGTAAACAACAACAACAACAACAGTAAACAACAGGTTAACACACTAACAGAACAACTGGACAAGTAAACAAGCAGGTGTGTGCAGGTGTCCGAGGGACTCTGGTGCTCCAGGTGGTCTCAGCTACTCACTGGAACGACGGCGGTCTGGATTCGCCGATCCCACCGGTTCGCACCGTCGGGGGCGGGGCTATGCTAGTGGGTGTGGCCAAAGACAGGAGATCTGACCCTTTGAAGTCTGACTGACAGGAATCACATGACACCACCTGAAGAGGAGAGGAAGGATAACACACCTGTCCCAGCGTGTGTGTGTGTGTGTGTGTGTGTGTGTGTGTGTGTGTGTGTGTCCCTCACCCAACAAACCACTCGTCCGTTCACACTCGGCAGCGTTGTGTTATCATCACTGATCTCCTCTTTCACCACCCTGAACCAGTAGATCAATAATAGTCATTATGACTGGCATGTTGTCATGGTTACACTTTTTATTTCATTCTCTTTGAAAATATGTCTACATATCTGTAAAACTATCTGTGTAGCTATCTAGAAACACTGCATATCAACTGCATCTATATATCTATGCCTACACAGTCCTTATACACTCATATCAGTAACTAGAATCTGGACATCTATAAAAGATTTCAATCAAATTCTGTCATTTTTCCACATGATTATTGTTCAGAAACCCTGATCCTCCTCCAGGACCAGGTCTGGTGGGATGAGGATCAGGTCTGAGATGATTCAGGTGTGATGTGGATCAGGTGTTTTGTGGATCAGGTCTGATGTGGATCAGGTCTGGGATGATTCAGGTGTGATGTGGATCAGGTGTGATGTGGATCAGGTCTGGGATGAATCAGGTCTGATGTGGATCAGGTCTGAGATGATTCAGGTCTGGGATGATTTAGGTGTGATGTGGATCAGATGTGATGTGGATCATGTCTGATGTGGATCAGGTCTGAGATGATTCAGGTCTGGGATGATTTAGGTGTGATGTGGATCAGATGTGATGTGGATCATGTCTGATGTGGATCAGGTGTGATGTGGATCAGGTCTGGGATGAATCAGGTCTGATGTGGATCAGGTCTGGGATGATTCAGGTGTGATGTGGATCAGGTGTGATGTGGATCAGGTCTGGGATGAATCAGGTCTGATGTGGATCAGGTCTGATGTGGATCAGATGTGATGTGGATCAGGTCTGAGATGATTCAGGTCTGGGATGATTTAGGTGTGATGTGGATCAGGTGTGATGTGGATCAGGTCTGATGTGGATCAGGTCTGGGATGATTCAGGTCTGATGTGGATCAGGTCTGGGATGATTCAGGTCTGATGTGGATCAGGTGTGATGTGGATGATGTGTGTCACGTGACTCACCCGCAGTCTTCGTCCACGGACTTGAAGAAAAACCTCACGTGCGTTTTGTTGAGCACGTTCTTGAAGTCGGCCAGGGTGACGCGCTGCGCGGGCACGCCGATCCGGATCAGGTAGGGGGTTTCCTGGTCCTCCAGGTGGTAGATGACCCGGGTCTCCTCGGCCATGCTGCCAGCCGCTGGACGCCGTGACGTCACTTCCGGGGCTCCCTCACGTACAATAAAGGCTTCCTCGACAGCTGACGACGGCTACGTTTTACTTTGAAGACACCGTTTCCGGTCTGAACATTACATTAAAAATCGAGGCAAAAAAAACCCGGAACCTGCTTTTGCTTGGTAAGTTTTATCTTTCTTAGAAAAGAACAAACTTCTTTTTTTTAAAACTTTATTTATTCATCAAATAAATCAGAAAAATAAAGCACTGAGGTTTTTCTTCACCCTGAAGAGTTGAAGTCCAGGCTGGGAACAGTGTGAACGAGCGTCAGGAGCTCACACCCGAGAAATGTTTTCCATGTGGTTCTTCAAAGTTCTCCAGACAGATAAAAAAAGCTCCCACATGAAGGCGGAGCAGCGCGCACACACACACACACACACACACACACACACACACACACACACACACACACACACACACACACACACACACACACACACACACACACACACACACACACACACACACACACACAGGAGCGTCTCCCAATGTGGAAGAACCTTGACTCTTTATGCTCTTCTGTCGCCTCTAATCCCAATCCTAATCTGTGTCTGCCTACCTCCTATTCTGGCATCGTCAAAACAACCAGTGTCAACAACTCTTTAAAACGTGACACACACACACACACACACACACACACACACACACACACACACACACACACACACACACACACACACACACACACACACACACACACACACACACACACACACACACACACACACACAGTCTCTCTCCAGGCTCCTTCAGATGACGCTCAGTTTTCCTATGCTCCTGAAGGCCTCCTGCCCGGCGCCGAGGCGTCGGCAGCGGCGTCGGAGCGCGTCCTGCTCTCAGACGGCCTCCTTTGCGGCCGCCGGCCGTACTTTGACCAGCCTCTGAGGTGAGGGTTGCTGGTGGAATCAGGCCGACACGTTGACGTTCCGCAGGGCGCTGGCAGGACTCGTGGCAGCGGGCGGCTGCTGTGGAGGGGCGGAGCATGGGGGGGAGGGCGGGACGACGGGGAGAGCCGGCGCCGTGCCGCCCGGGAACAGGATCTGCTGCAGCGTACGGCGAAGGTTGGGGTGCAGGCGGTGCTGCGTCTGGTAGAAGATCTCCACGGCGACGCCCTTCATCGTGCCGGCGGCCAGGTCTTCGTACAGCGGCACGGTGTACATCCGGGACGTCTGCACAGTGAGCTACACGTCAGCGGGGCACCGGAATCGAACAGGACTGTGGAGGCGGGACCTTACGTGCTTTTGCAGGAAGGATCGAACCCGCGGCTCCTCGGGGTGAAAGGAGCTCCTCAGGGCCACCTGCAGCCAGCGCACCTCCACCTCCGCGTTCAGCCGGGCGAAGAGCGCCGCGTACTGTGAGGAGAGCGCCGCCATGACGCCTGAGGGGGATCGATCAGCACCGTTAGTGGAGGTACGCTCATACGCAGATGATACACAAATATGTCTGTCTGTCAAAGCAGATAACATTGGTCAATTATAGGAACTGAAGAAAAGGCAGAGGTGGATCTTTATGGAGGAGAACCACCGAGGTCCAGATGGAGTCAGACCAGGAAGAACCACCGAGGTCCAGATGGAGTCAGACCAGGAAGAACCACCGAGGTCCAGATGGACTCAGACCAAGAAGAACCACCGAGGTCCAGATGGTCCAGATGGACCCGTCTGCAGCGTTGACAGTATCATTTGCGTACTTGGCGTCAGCGGCGAGGCGTCCAGCAGCCGGTCCAGGAACAGAACGATCTGGAACGTGCTCCAGGACGAAAGGTCGAAGGTGTCCAGTCGTGCAGGGTCTGGGGGTTCAGAGGTCGTCCAGAGGTCACACAGATCCTGGACCGGACCAATCAGAGCCGTCCCGGCTGACAGGTTCGGTTCGTACGGGGGAGGACCGCAGCCGCTCAGCCAGCGCTCGAACTCCACGCCTGAGGAAGCAGAGAACCAAGGGAGGGGCGGAGCCTCAGAGGAGGGTGGGGCTTAAGGGATAGGCAGAGTCTCAGAGAAAAGGGCGGAGCATCAGACTATGGAGGGGCGGAGCTTGTTGTTTTACCTTCTCTCTGACAGTCCGGGCTCAGCTCTGGGAAACTGTGGAGAAACAAGTCGAGGAGGTCCTGAGCCACAACGCTGCGAAACTGGAACTGCAAGATGTAGTCCTGAGCGCACACACACACACACACACACACACACACACACACGGTTATAAATACATACAGTAATAAATACATAAAGGTGTGTGTGTGTGTGTGTGTGTGTGTGTGTGTGTGTGTGTACCAACCCTGAGGAAGGCGTCGAAGCGTTGGACGTCCCCACTCAGTTCAGACAGATATGAAACGAAGCAGAAACCTTTCTCGTAGGTAAACAGGTTCATCAAAGAGCTGGGATTCACACCTGAGGAGGGGGAGGGACAGGTAGTCGTGTGTGTGTGTGCATGCGTGTGTCCGTGAGCGTGTGCACGTGTGCGTCTCTCACCGTGGTCAAACTTGACTTGCAGCTTGCTGACAGGGTTGTTGTCCCCGAGGAGACGCAGCTGTCGGTGGAGGGCGTCCAGCCGTACCACCGTCTCCAGGCAGGTGAACGCCTCGCCTGCGGGAAACGAGAGGAGGAAGAAGAGGCGGTGGATGAAACGCCGCGCGGCTCCGGTCGTGCAGCGTGTTCGGCGAGAACCGCTACCGTAGGCCTCGGTGGTGATGCGCCGCTGGGCGTAGGTGGCCAGCCCCTCGCTCAGCCACATCTCCTCCCAGGTGGCGTTGGTCACGGCGTTGCCGAACCAGGCGTGCGCGATCTCGTGGATGACGTCTATGAGGAGGAAGTCGCTGCTCTCCAAGATGGAGGCGATGATGAAGGTGAGGCACGGGTTCTCCATGGCCACGATGGGGAAAGACGGCGGCAGGAAGACGATGTCGCACCTGCCCCACAGGTACGGGCCGAACAGGCTCTCGGCCACGGCCAGCCAGCGCTCCACGCTGCCGCCGAGCTTCTTCACCGCACAGGACAGCAGGCAAGGCTCCGCCCACACCCGACTTCTGAGGACAGAAACCACAACCTGCTCTTTTCATCATATCTAAAACTGTTTAAAATCTTCACCCCGACAAGTTTCATCAACCCGAAAGAGATTTTTCATTTTTTTTGGAAAAAGTCTTTCCTTTTTGAGTATCTATCAAATTTTCTGTCACTGAGCGATGCTTAAAAATGTTTTTAAGCTCATCTCAATGTTTTTTTAATCATGCCCAGGTGTGGGCGGAGCTTATTTTGATGTAGTGACCTCGGGCCGACGTCCACGTGCTGCAGCTCTCCGGCCACCAGCGCCACCAGGTAGGACGGGACCGGGAACTCCATGCAGAACTGGAACACTCGATCCGCTTTCGAGAAGGAGCTCTGAGAGGCACTCATCAGGACCGTGACCCCGTCTGGGACCTGAGGGCGGGGCGGGTTCAGCGTGTTGATCAGAGCTTCACACACACCCAGAGACCAGCGGGGCGGGGCGGGCTCGGGGGGGTCGGGACTCACCCGGACCGTCGCGGTGTAGGTGCTCTTCACCGACGGCGTGTCGAAACAGGGGAAGAAGGAGCGGTTACAGACCGAGTGTCCCTGAGTGAAGACCAGAGGACGAGTCCGGCCGCAGGTCAGCTCAGAGTCCAACCACCAGATCTGAGGACAGGTGGACAACACGCTTCACCGACTGGACCAGGACGGTCTAAGAACCGGCCCACAGCCAGAGTGACGGTGTCTTACCGCAGGCCCGTCGGTGGTGGTGTAGCGGATGGTGATCTGGATCAGCCGGCCCAGCTTGACGGCGCCCGCCGGCAGGCTGATGTTGAGCGACGAGCCAAAGTCTGTGAATGGGTCGACCCGGTACGTGAGGGAGACGGGTTCGTCCTGACCGGTCCCGGGGACCTTGTAATCGATGGAGTGGATCAGGAGGGACGGGTGGGAGTCCAGCACCAGGGAGCAGACACCCAGCTGGACCGGAACCAGGTCCAGGACCAGCCAGCCACTCATCTCTTTCACCGCGAAGTTCAGCCGCAAGTCCAAGTGGAAGTGACGCAGCTGGAAGCTCCGGAAGTTCGACGCCGACGCCACATCCACCAGGGGGCGCTGTGGGGATCCGGGACCCGGACCAGCCAGGACCCGGGTCCCAGAAGTCGGGGAGGATTTACGGCAGCAGCAGAGGGAGGTCGGCGTCTGCCGGAGCTCCGCCATGGCTAGACGAACCGGGGACCAACACCGGCTCAGATCCGGACAGCATGAAGACCAGAACCAGAACCAGACCTGCACCCAGATGAACAGTCAGACTCCAGGACCAGTTTACCAGATAAGTAGTTGACACTTTAACAAAACCTCTCATTTTAAATGGGCAAATCCAGAAATGACCAAATGACAGAATGTAAACAAACCTGAACCAACCAGAGTCCAAAGGGTTCAACAGTCTCACTTCAACCTGCTCGGTTAACTTGCTCCGATTTAAAGGACACGTTCAGTTCAACACGAACTCTTTGTTAGCTAACCAAGTTTTACAGCAGTGCCTGATAAGAGTGTCTTATTGACCAGTTTCAGCAAGTGTCTCATGTCATTCTGGAACAAGCGAGTCCTGAACCAACTGGCCGCTCAGCTCTGACTTTCACCAGGTTCAGACACATGTACATGGAAACTAAATGTAAACTAGTCCAAATTAGGTTAATTAAAAACAATTTAACCAAAACTAACCCACCTTCACCAAAACTAGTCCATATTCCTGGTTTAAACCCACCTAAACCAAGACTAGTCCACATGACAGGAGCAGTCAAACTTAAACCAGGATTAAAACTTTAATCCTAGTTTGAAGTGGGATTAGAGTTCTGCTGCCGCCCGGAGGTGAGCGCCTTCAGCCGCGCCGGGGAACCAGAGTCCCGGGGAAGGCAGCGCCTTCAGCCGCGCCGGGGAACCAGAGTCCCGGGGAAGGCAGCACCTTCAGCCGCGCCGGGGAACCAGAGTCCCGGGGAAGGCAGCGCCTTCAGCCGCGCCGGGGAACCAGAGTCCCGGGGAAGGCAGCGCCTTCAGCCGCGCCGGGGAACCAGAGTCCCGGGGAAGGCAGCCGACAGGAGCGCGGCTGGAGGGTGGAAGTTGGAGCAGCAAACAGCGGCAGCAGGAACTAGTTGAACTAACCTGGTCAGCGCAGTCGGCCACAGGAGCGGGGTGTTATTAGCTTTAGCCTTTCGGAGGGATCCATCCGGACTGCAGAGGGCAGACGCCGGCTCCTGCCCACGGCTCATTCCGCCGCTCCCGCTCCCGCTCCCGCTCCGACTCACGGCCACCGGCCCCGCGCCCCCCCCCCCCGCTGAGAGGAGCCCCCGAGCGGCTCCGGGAGCAGAAAACACCGGCGCAGGAGCCGAGAACCGACGGGGCTCCGCTTCGGACAACCAGGAAGCAACAACAGCGGCAACAAAGTTTCTGCAGGCCGCAGGGGGGCGCTGTGCGACCGGGGGGCGTTCACCCAGTCACCCGCCCACTCATCCAGTCACCCATTCACTAGTTCAAACAGGTCATTTCAACCTAATCTAAATGTCCAAAAGCAAGTCCTCTGAAGATTTCACAAAGAAAACCCAACAATTCACCATGAAGCAGGAGGAAACCTGAAGAACCAGACTCCCAGGGTGAGAACCCGCGTCTGGGTCTGCAGATTCCTCCACCTCCCAGCCCGCTCCCACAGGCGCTTTTATGCCAGTTTGATCTTTAATTGTTGGCGTTTTGTCTTCAGACGAAGGTTTTGTATTTTGAACTATAAATGAAGTTGAATTGAATTCACACATAAACATAAACATGCAGACCAGACGCTAACAGAGCGATGCCGTGTTCCTGTTCATGTTTATACGATCTGATGGAAAGTCTCAGACTTTATTCAAAGTTTTATTTAGGGACCCTTTTTTTTTTATTACAGCTGTTTGTACTTTTCAACACTTTTTAAAAAAAAAGAAAAAAAAGAAGTCAGTTTGTCTTTTTGGAGCCTCTGTCATTCAACCCCCACACCGCCAGTCTGCATTCAGGAGCTCTCGTGCTGCGTTCAAGTGCTTCAAGTGTTGGCAGCTGTGGTCTGTCCCACATCACCTGAATGCAGCGAGACCCTCATAAATACAGCAAACATTAAAAAAAAAAAAAAAAACACCAACAAAAACACAAAACCCTCCAGAAATCTTAAATTACACACAAGGCGGTGTCGTTCTGATCACAGCATTTCTAACAGGAAACAAATGAAAAGGGGAGAGAAACTTGTTTTCACCATTTTTACAACACTCTTCAATCCGGTTCAGATGGTCGTTCGGGAAACAGGACGGGAAAATACATAGCTCCTCTTAAGAAAAGTTAAGAAGAATAAATCTCTGTTTTGTAAATATTTACAGAATAACATTTATACACGTGTTGGCCTGAACCAATCAGAGCACAGCTACATGACGTCATCCCCCCCCACCGGGCCCGCCCCCTTTTTCACAGAACCAGACTCTGATTGGATCTGAGAGAGACACTGGCAACACCTGTCCAGGTTAGCGCTGACGCTACATTAGCTTCAGAACCCACTGAGGTAGCAGTGTTAGTATCAACGTTTACACCAACCACGGCTCAGGCACATCGGCCACGGAGAAAACTCGCGATTACACAAAAAAAAAGAAAAAAAAAAAAAGCCCTCAAGTAAAAATTAATGTCAACGGAAAACCCCCGACGCTGCGGCCGCTTCCGCTGCGAAGTGGAAACTAATCAGAGTTACAGCTCGTACCTCGTCTAGTAACAGTCGAGTCTTTACAGACTTTAATCGCGACATTTCATGACACACGGCATTTATTCTGACCTGTAGTTAACTTTGCTTAAAGTTTCTTAAATACGCGAGTTCGAGTGACGCTCGCTCATCCCAGATGATGGGATCGATAATCCTTTAGAGTCTTACTTGATAGTGTTAGTCATGTCAGCATCAGTGAGCTGAACATCTGAGAGGCAGTGTCTACAAACGTTAGCGTGTAACAAGTCGCCTGTGAAGAAGTAAAAAAGAAAAAAAAGGTTAAACCCGGGTTAATTTCAGTCAGCGACGGAAGACTCTATATTTTGAGTTCGTTAATAAATTAAAGGAGGACTGCTTCTTTAAAGCGAAGCCCCCTTTGTGGTTCAGCAGGACTGAACCTGGCGCCGGCGTTCCTGTCTCCATCAGACCCATCAGATCCACCCGAGGCCTCCGACAGGACAGCCCGTCTGTCAACACTTTTAAAATACAGTTTGGAAAATACAAGAAAAACTAAAACTTTACTTTCAATCAATAAAACTTGGGAACATTTATTAAAGTATCGCGACCTTAAATAATTTGCTCTTCGGGGGGAAAAAAAAACTTTTCTTTCGTTTTACGATTTGTTTAAAATCAAAACTTTCGTGTCATAGTTTCAGTTTTTAAAATTTACATTTGGACTTTTTAAAAGTCAAATCCTTCAAAGTCTAAAGTCCGACTTTCTTTTCTTTACAGGACAAACGTGATCAACGGCGGTAACCATGGCGACGCGATGACGTCACACAGCTGCGACTGGCCGCCGGTCAGATGGTGACGGA